>NW_021319705.1:2148-63857 GCF_001605985.2 Dendrobium catenatum | reverse complement strand
CTACCCTTTAAAGAAGAAGATTACCAGAATCATTGGTTTTAAGTGAGATCAAGGAGATGAAAGTATTTAGGGGTCAAGATCTCACTTAGAAAAGCAAAGTGGCGGATTTTCAAGAACTCTTGAGTATGGTCATGGACAAACTCAATTCTTGGGGTAAGAAGTCTTTATCAATGGGAATAAGCTTACTCTCATTGAAACTTCTTTACTTTCTATGCCAAATTTCTTAATCACTCACTCTTTGGTTCCCAAAAGAGTTTTGTATGAGATAGAAAAACTTTGTAGAAGTTTTTATGGCATAAGAGTGAGGGGCTAAGGGTATGCATTATGTTGCTTGGAGTGAAATTTGCAAGCCGAGAAGTATGGGTGGGTTGGGTTTGCAATCTCCTTTATTGAGAAATTGGTTTTGAGATCTAGATTGGCTTGGAGTTTCATTCAAAAACAGGACTCTTTATTACACCGAACTCTAAAAGCAAAATATGGAGATGAGATTATGAAGGATGATCATAAGTTAATCACATCTACTGCTTGGAAGATATTGCTGGATGGGGCAGAAATTTGAAGAAGGCTATTAGATGGAGGTGGGAAAGGAAATAAAATCAGTGTTTAAATGATGCTTGGTTGCTGGATAAAAAGCATCAATCGATGGCCAACTTATGTGGACTGTTAATGTGCTGGAAGAATGTTTGTTCAGCAGCTTTTGACTTCAATGGTGACTTGGAATTCTGAACTACTTCGTAGGGCCTTTCATTCAGAGCTAATTCTATTGATTGTTCAAGTCCAAACCAAGGTTGTGGAGGAGGACAATATAGAATTGCTGAAGTGGTGTTCAGGGAAAACAGTTTCTGCACTAGTTTATGAACAAATGCTGAATGACAGATATAATCTTGCTGATGTAGAATACTTCAAATGGCTGCGAAAGCTCAAACTCAATAAGAAGGTTGAAATTTTTTGGTGGAGGCTAGGCAAGGCTGCAATTCCAACTAACCTATTTCTTAAGAATCATAGAATCTCATTGCTGGATAGTTGTGAGAGAGGATGCCAAGCGGTGGAGTCTTATGAACATATTATGGTTCATTGTAAGTATATGGTGGAGATCATCAAGAAGATACGAGAATTGGGTATTATGATTCCTGTTTTTAACTCTTTGGAGGAGTGTCTTCATGAACTTAAAAGGCTTTCAATGTCCAATTGTGGAATTGCAAAATTGTATTGCTCGGTCATTTATCTATCTTGGAAGAACATAAACTATGTGAAGCATGGTAAGGAGGCATTGCCTGCATCCTTGGTTGCTTCCAATGCTTTGTTTTTAGCTGTTTCCAAGTCTACTCCTTATCTTTCTAGCTGGGGTACTAACCTCCTTAGGGAGTCATCAAACACTTGGTGCCCTCCACCGAAAGAATGGATTAAGATCAACCTAGATGCTTCTTTACTTACTTCTAATCTTGGAGGTATTGGTGGGGTCTTTCGAGATCATAAAGGACGTCTGATTTGTGCATTTGGCAAGAAGAAGATTCATTGGGATGTGGCACAACTTGAAATGGAAGCAATCCTTACGGTGAAGAATTTTCTTAAAGGCTGGATGATGGAATGCAAGGGGGTCATCATTGAGAGTGATAATGTCAACATTATCCATTTCATTCAAGATTCTTTGAAGAAGAATAATTGGCCTCTTAATTGTAGAGATACAAATGAGGTATTGTTCCTTAATGATTTTAATAAAGTAGTTTTCCATCATGCCCATAGATCTTGTAATAAAGTAGCTAATTGTTGTGCTACTTTGGCATTGGAAAATAGTTTTTCCTTTGATAGTTTTTATTTTGATAGTATCCCTTCCATATTGATGATTTTGATCAAGAAGGAATGTGATACTTTGAATACTTGTATGTAGTTCTTTTCTTGGTTCTATTAATGCAAACGTTGCACTTCTTCAAAAAAAAAAAGACAAAGAGTTTTACGTTGTTATCCAATCTCTTCATTATTGGCGACACTACTTGCTCCCGCAAGAATTTGTCATCTTCTCGAATCATGAAGCTCTGCGTTATATCAACTCTCAAAAGAAATTAAATGCACGCCACGGTCGATGGGTCGAGTTCCTTCAGGAGTACACCTATACCCTTAGACATAAAGCGGGAGTTAAAAATAAAGCGGTCGATGCTCTCAGTTGTCGTATGATGAATACCATTGAGATGAGAGCAAAAGTCGTGGGATTTGACCAAATAAAGAGGGACTATTTGGAATGCCCCGACTTCAATGAGACCTACTCTCTCTTATCCACATGCAGCACGTGCCTTATGGACGATTTCTTATTAGAGGATGGTTATCTTTTCAAAGCTCAAAGGCTTTATATCCCTAGCACCTCCCTTAGGGAATTTCTTGTCTGGGAAATCCACGCCGGAGGCCTCGCTGGGCACTTCGGTCGGGACAAAACTATCGAAGCCATGGAGTATCACTTCTATTGGCCCAGCCTGAAGAGAGATGTCGGTCAGATGGTTAGTTGGTGTCACACCTGCCAACTGACCAAGCAACGCAAGCAAAACACGAGTCTGTACACTCCTCTGCCTATCCCTAGTTGTCCTTGGCAGGATGTTAGCATGGATTTTATATTAGGCCCGCCCAAGACACTCCATAAAAATGACGTCATTTGTGTTGTAGTTGATCGGTTCTCCAAAATGGCTCATTTTCTTTCTTGCTCTAAATCATCCGACGCCTCTAACATTGCGAAGTTATATTTCAATGAGATCGTCCATTTACATGGTTTACCCAAAACCATTGTATCCGATCAGGATGTGAAATTCACTAGCTATTTTTAAAAAATTCTGTGTATTAAAATGGTCACTAAATTGTAATTTTCCACTGTCTTTCACCTACAGACGGATGGTCAGACCGAGGTAGTTAATAGGAGTTTGGGAAACCTGTTACGGTCTTTGGTTGGGGAGCACATTAAGGACTGGGATTTCATTTTGCCCACTGCTGAGTTTGTTTATAATAATTCTATTAACCAAACTACGGGCCTAAGTCCATCTGAAACTGTATACGGGTTCAAACCTAGACAGCCACTAGACCTTATACCTATGTGTTCTATGTATAGGATTTCTGAGTCTGCATCATCATTTGGATCTCATTTGCATAAACTTTATAAAGAAATTGCACAACAAATTAAAAAGAACAATAATAATTACAAACTATATGTGGATTTAAAACGTTGATTTAAAACTTTTGAGGTTGGTGACTCCGTGATGGTGCGGATTCGTCCGGAACGGTTCCCGTAGGGAACAGTTAAGAAGCTGCATGCTAAGAGAGCTGCACCATTCAAAATACTTAAGAAAATAAATGATAATGTTTATGTAGTAGATCTGTCTGCAGAATTCAACATCAATCCCTTTTTTAACATAGAAGATCTAGTCGCATATGAAGGTCCTGATTTCAACCCACCAAATTCACTCATACAGCAGCTTTGTGTGACCCCACCATATGAGAACCCAAACCTACCTCCACTACCAAATATTCACAAATCACCCATGGCAGAAAAGATAGACTCGATCCTGAGTGATGATATCATATCCACAATGGAAGATGGACGAAGGAGATACTTGATAAGGTGGAAAGGTAAGCCCGAGTTAGAGGATACTTGGTTGGATCGCAAGGAGTTGCAGCAGATTGACCCCGATACAATGGAGATCTACGAGAGCACCAGAGACACTTACTCGACGGAGTCGAGCTTTCTCCCACCCCGGGAGAATGATGGGGACATTAGATCATGGAATGTCTATCAGAGACGTGGCCGTCGATTTACGACCACGATTGAGTCATTGCATTTTTTATTTGTTTTATGTATTTTCTTATTATGATGTTATATTATATTTGTTTCTTCTAGTTTTCCGTTGTACTCTTTTATTAAGGGAGGTCATATGTACGCCCTAGAGGCATTGTCGTCCTTTATGTTTTGAATCTTATAAGAGGCTATTTATAGCCCCATTGTTCTTCTTTTCAAATTAATTAATGAATGAATGATAAGCTTTATTCCCTTTTGATTTCTTTGTGAGATCGAATGAGCGTTTGAGAGAGAAATCCCTAGGAGAGGGAGATCGAATCACCAACCTTGGAGATGATTGGGTTCGTGGTTCCCTATCTTTTGTTTGTTTTCTCATTGACCCCTTCTTCCATAACCTAGCCGCCGGTAAAGGTTCTCCCAAACCTTGCTGCCGGCCACTTAACATCCCTCCACCACCACCACATAAGTTCCTCTCCATTGGTTAAACCCAAACCCTTTCCCCCCTTGCTCACCTGACCCCTTCCCCCACATCCCCACCCACGGTTTCCACCCAAAACCGCCGGCCCCATCACCTCTCACACCCTCCTTGGGTTTCCTAATTTGGTTGGAGTTAATTTAGGAATCAATTTGAAATTTAAATTCTTTGCTAATTTAATTAACCTATTTTAGGAAAGTTATTAATTCAAATCTATTTGAATTTCAAATTCAAATTGGATTTATTTAAACACTTTCCTAATTCCTAAACCTAAATTAAGCAAGCATGAAACCTAGAATTTAATTCCCCTAGCCCCATCATGCCGCGCCCCCCCCCCCCCCCCCCTCATTAAACTCCCTTGTATTTATTTCCTAAAGCCCCCTTTTTTTCTCTGGAAAGATTTCCAAATCTCCCAATCCTCTTGGCCGAAATCTCATAACCCCCACACATCCTTATTTCCTTTCCTAAAGCAAACATTGTGATTTGGAAACAAATCTCCCTAATTCCCCCTCATACAGCCGCCCCCTACCTCTCTCCATCTCCTCTTAATTAACTCCATGCATGAGGATTTATTAGAGGATTGATTGGCACCTCTCCCTCAACAAAATCTGAACCTAACTTCTCCCTAAGCCTCCATCCCTTGGCCGGCCGCACCTAGTCACCCCCACTACAAGTTGACGAGAAACTTCTTTCTCTTCAATGGAGTTCAAGATTACTAGCCATCTTTGGAAGGAATCATCATCTAGCATTCATGAATGGCTGATCCCGACATTGATTACGGACTTGTCTACGACGAACACGGCTTCATGCATATTCTCCATTCAACCTTATTCGACGTCAACCCGAGGATCGATCATACGGTTGAGGACTACATAGAACGCATCTTGGACACCTTGGTTGAAGCTATTTATGAGCAACTTGAGATCATCGAGTGTTGCAACCGATCGTTGACGAAGGTTTTCTAATTTTCCTTCTCTCGTATTTCTTAAATCTAATCTGTTCTTGTGATTTGATTGTAGTCATGCAGAACGCGTTTGCCCGATTCTGCCGAGCTTAGTAAACGTAGGGAATTGAGCGCACTTCATTGTTTTCTAAATCTTATTGTTAGATTAGGGATTTTTGTTGAAAGCTACTACTTTGCATAATATTATTTTCCTACGATATTTTGATGGCTCAAATCTCTTGATATGCAACTTAGCCTAAACGAAAGTGACTGCTCTTATGTTTTGATTCACCGTTTTATTTGCTAATAGTTCTATTTGTTATTTCTCTAATCAATAAGTTGTGCAAGCTTTTAATAAAATATTGCAAGCATTGTAGTCCTACATCACTTGTGCTTCAAACCACTTAGAGGTTTATACCTCGCCTCATAAACAGAAAACCTCTCAACACTCGATTATACAATACTCCCACTTTTTCCATGGAGTGGAATTCTTGCCACTGTATTATGAGAAGCACTATAACAAAAAGGAAGAGGCTCAGGGAGTGTAACTCGGCTATTTGGAACTTAATGGAATCATCCTTTCTCCTGACAATGCACGTACGCTTATACAATCAAACTTAAATTATTCTATTAGTTAATTTATCCATCTGTCAATTTATTCTTATCCACAGTCAATTAACATCTGCAAAAGCGGACCTTCCATCAGCTCAATAAACTGATCCAAAGGTCCTCCTTTGCGGGTTTCTTACTCTAATATGTGAACCCTTAGGAGAATTATGGGACCATCCTAGCTGTTCTCACTCTATCCCACTTTTCCCCATACATAGTACCATAATTCCCAAACAACTGCCTCTACCTTTGTCATGAATGACAATTCCCTATATCATGATTTATGCCACCAAAGTATCGCTACTCCTTGGACAACGACAACAACATTATTGAGCACAATTCTCTTGTATTTACCTGAACCAGTCAATACATTTTGCACTCTTCTAAAGAATCAAATAGTGAACAAATAGCAGCAAATTATGTCAGAGACTTCAGTCCAATGATTTTCACTTGCACGGATTATATTTATATTATTTGTGAGAAAATTCAGAGGTTATTATGGATCTACAAGAAGCAGTATCATAAAACAAATAAGGTGGATCAGATACGACGAAACTAAGAGGGCCAGAAAGAGTAAAGGAAGGTTGGCGTACCTTTCGAGTAGAGGAATTGGGAGAATTTGGGGGCGATTTGGCGGGGTCTTCACAATCCTCTACTTGGCTCAAGGGTGTCGAAGTTGACACCATTTCCTCCGCCATTTCCTCTCTCCCGGTGCCAAATCTCAAAAAACCGCAGGGAAACCGGCGGAATTAATGAAGTATCGAGTCGGCACGGTTTTCACGTAGTAGTGAGACGTCAAAATTAGCCAAACGAAGCCTAAACCCCAATTTACCAAATGTTGAGGTCTCGACGGGCATCCCAATTGCCCAAACAAAGTATTTGATATTGGAATTTAATAAATTAGTATTTTTTTTAGGGCCAGATATCTCTGTTGTTAAAATTTTAAAATTACGATCAAAATTTTGATTTGTATGTTATTAACATCAAATTTGAAAGTTCTCATTAACTATTTCTTTACAAAAATTTAGAAGTATTTTCAATGTGAAATTAATTACTTGGATTTTATTTTTAAAATTAGTTTAATTTATATTCAATTTACGTCAAGCCATTTATTTATAAACTATGAGTTTATTTTAAATATTTAACAAAATAATAAAATTTTAATGTAAAAATAGAGAATATTTTTTGAATAAAAATAAATTTTTTTCTTAGTCTAAAAAAAATAAATTTAAGCGTCTTTCTATAATATCCTATCTTTCACGATGAACATGATCTTGTATAAAAATAATAAATTATTCTTATCTTGTTTATTCTTAGAATATAAATTTAAATGTCTTCTTATAATGCCTTGTTTTTCACAATTAATAGCTACCCACATTATCTAATGACAACCCAATTTTGATCAACTATTATTACCATTCAAGTTCACTTTAGATTAGCATGACATTGCCTCATGTGTTGATCTCCAATTCTAAACAACCCCGCCAATAAATATCTAACAACTTTATATGAATTCATTTGCATTCAATGCCTCATTCAACTTGTATGGCACCTCCATGATGGAATGTTCTAACATCAATTTGTTTGGTATCACTTGTTGACCACTTTGGTCATGTTGCCTCTACATGTCATCTACCACATCCTAGTTATTGCTTTCTATTACCATGTTCATTAACAAGAGTGAATTAATAATGGAAGCTGAATTTATCTTTGCACCTGAAATCCCATCTAAGACCACTTGTATGTATTAAATTTTTTAATGTTCGAGAAGATTGTGAGACCTCTAAGAACAAGCCGAAACTAACCAAGAGGGGGGTGAATTGGTAATCTAAATATTTTTTTTAATAAAAATAAAATCTTTTTATAACTTTTTCAATATCTCAAAACAGAATATTTAATCCCCTAATGCGAAAGAAAATTAATTTCATAATTGCAGAAAATCAGAGTTTGTCAACCACATTATAAATCACAGAAAAATAAAAGTGCGAAAAATAATAAGAACAAATACACCAAATTTTATAGTAGTTCGTTCCAAACTAATCTATGTCCACTCTTCAGAACCCTCTATTTCAGGTATTGCATTAAAATTAACATCTCTCTTTTTGCCCCCATAGCAAGGCGGAGAAGCCCTTACAAAATCTCCTCCACCAACTCGGTGCGACAAAGGACCTTACTCTTTTTAACTCTACTAGTAATGGAAAAGAACCTGAAATCTTTTTTTCTCCTTTATGGAGATGGTAGAGAACCAAGAACTAGTGTTGTAGAGTATCTTCCTGAAGCCTCCAAAAGATCAAGGTAGAAGCTTGAAGAAGACGAGGAAGAACCTTGCTTTGAGCAACCTTGTGAATCCCTCACAAATTTCCCATGTAAAAACTCTCCCTCTCTTCTCTCTCCCAAAGATCTCCTAAGCACCTCTTAACTCCCACTCAGAACACCTTAACATAAAAGTCTTTTAGGCAAGACTTTCTGAAAGCTTAAATAGAGAGCCGCTCAAAAAGCCTTAAATTTCAATCTACTGACTCTGATCGTTTAGTACCATCTCAAGATTATCTTATACGATTAGTTCAAAGTACTCCTATTAGTATTATATGAGGAGACAAACCATGTACGATCAATTCAAAGAGATGAACCGATCATCTATGATGATTTAGATCATCATCCAGTACGATTAAAACAAAATAGCCTCTTTAAACAGTACAAAATGTATTGCACAGTATGATTAGTTCAACAAATGTATTGATCATCATATACGATAAGTGACGATGTAATTATTATCTCATATAGAGATTGGTTTGTACAGTATAAAATTGGGGATACATCCTATACAATTAATAGAAAAACTATGGCATTTCATCTTGGATGATAGGCGACATTGTAATTATCATCCCATGTATTGCTCAGATCATACAGTACAATCATCACCCATCGTGTTGTATGATTTGACTAAACAAATTAACTAGAATTATTTCCCTAATCATAGGATCAATTTAGACATGATTTTTATATATCATATAGTATGATGCATATTGTACAGTATAATTAGACAAAGATTTTAAATAATAAAATATTACTTAAATTATGATTGACAACTATTTTACTGATTATAACTAATCGTCATGTATGATAGGATCATACAGTAGGTACGATAAGTTTAATCAATCATACTTAGCATAGATGCCCTAATAAGGATTTTCTTATTAACTGATCATCTAGTATGATAAAAATCGAACTATATGATTGGTTCAAAATTAGAGATTTTTCTAACTCATCAACTCACTATCTTGAGTGTGTGTGTAAGGTTACTCAGCTTTAGGATAAACCATAATACATATTTGACTCAAGAAAGATAAAAGGTACAAAAAAAATTAAAAAATACAGACTACTCTTAATCTACCCAGTCTTGAGCAAATTGAGATTGCAAGTCAGCTGTGATCCTAAAATATTAGTGAGCAGGAAAAAATAGATATGTAATATATTCAAATAGTATAGTAAAAAATCCAATAATATTTATTATCATTAAAATCATAAGACTTGGGTCTAGATTTGTAATTATCTTCTCTTTTTTTATGATGGCAAGTATTATTAGTTTATGATTCAAGAGTATTTTACGATTCCCTAAGATTCCCCTCACTAAGTGAATTTTTCAAAAATTTGGGAGGTGTCAAAATATTGTTTTTTATTTTAAAATAAAAACACATAACAGGAGAACATAGAAAATAAAAAGATTAAAATGGAATTGTAAATTTCAAAGTAAAATACAAGCTACTAACACTGCTCCCCTTTTTGACTTCTCAAAAAGAAGAGAAAATAACATCAAACAAATAGGAAACTAAAATAAATAAGAAAAGTGCACAAGTCACTAAATAGAAATAAATTAAAACAAAGAGGGATCCGGGTCAGATGGAGGTGGAGGAGGTGTTCCGTAAAAGTATCTTTGGATTGTGGAAAACTGGTTTGCAAACCATGTTATATCCTGATCATGTTATTGTTGCTGCTGAGCTGCATACTGATCGAAGCAGGCTAAGTCATTTTCATGTTGTTATTGATTCTCAACTATATAGGCATCAAAATGGAGCTCCCATTGATCAAACCTTAGGACCAGCTGATCAAACTAAGATTGCTGGCAGATAGGAGCATGTGCTGGAATAGGTTTTCGCTATTCTGTTATAGGCTTGTTGTCCACATAGAGAACATACGGTGACGAACATTGTGAAGGATTTGGATTGAGCTATTTGTGTAGTAAACTAGGAGGTGATTAGGTGGTTTTGGATACTGGAAGTTGTAATTGGTTTCTAGGACAAAGGCAATGATATATCCTAAGGTTAGATTGGGCATTCTCTTATGGAGGGGGTCTCTAATAATAGTCAAATGCTCAAGATAGCGGATAATAAGGTTGGCTTCTTTGAAGTTAATTTGATCCATTATGAAATAAGTTGCAATAAAAAGAACATGAGTAATGTTAACTCAATCATCAACTTTAGGAATGATAGAATTTCTAAGTATGTGATGGATGATGTGGGCGTCTTAAACTAAGGTGTTTGCATGGGCTATGTGATATATGTGATTGGATTCCCTACGAGTGGTGTTGGAAGGGGTCCAATTAAAATTAAGATTTGCAACTAGAAGATGTTTTTTCACCAGTAGTGGAAATATGTAGAAAATCATGAAAGTCTTGATTGGTAATCTCTACTGGCTGCCTATTAAGATATGATTGGAGGGCAGTACCCTCGCCATTTTTTATCCTAAGGCTTACAAAAAATTCAAAAAGAAATTCATAATTGAAAGAGTATGCAAGAGTAAGAATAAATGTGAGAGTGATATGGGCAAATAATAGTAGTACTTGAAAGTTTAGATCCTCCTATTTAATGACTTTGTAGGGAGTATTCCAACACTCTTATGTATATTTTAGGCCTCCTTATCAACGACCTCAACAAATCAAGGATCTACTTGTCATCTGGAGGAACTCCCCGATGAGTGCTCGAGACCACTTGCCTCCAGGCATTGCCAATATTTAGAGCTTAAGTGAGAGGGGAGGAGAGTTTGAAGGATTAGTGTGAAGAAAAAGGCATGAGTTTGGGTTATTTATATAGAATCAGCCAAATCATATAATCATGAGAATGTACTAGAAGATCGAGTACAACTAATTTGTCTAGTCTGATCAATCAAAAAGTTGGCCTCATCATACAATACAATTCTTATTAGTTAAAAAGTTTGTCTCATCGTATAGTATGATCAAAATCATATTAGATGAATAAAAATAAAGCGTTCATCCCGAGGAGTCACATGGATAATTATTGACTTATCGGATGCAGTATGAACATGTATTCATATGGTACGATACATTATTTTATGTCGTACCAACGAAATTCAATTTGTCCAATGGATACAACTACATGAATCGTAAAGTACGAAGGTGTAGATCGTATAGTATGATCTCTAATAATTGATCAATATAAACCATTATATGCACAATGATCATATTTCTGATGATATTTGTGAATCTAATATAGTATGATGTGTATCATACAATAAAATTTAATCAAAAGTTAGATTTGGGAATGGATGATCAAGAAATTTCCATGAAAGAAAATAAGCAAAATCATAATAAAAAGATAACTAAAACATAACAAAAACAAGTTATCAAGAGAAAATACACATCAAGCATAAAAAAATTAAGAATATATCAAAAGCATTTAAAATGAGAATTTTACCTTAGGATTAAATCGTAGCACATTCTCCTTACAAGTTAAAGTCCTTTTTAAATAAGAATCTAATTCAAAAAATAAATCAGAAAGGAAATGTAATCTTTTCAAACTTCTTTTAAAACATGAACCAAAAAGAATAGTATTGTAAAGTGATGAACCAGATGTTAACCTCAATATTAGCGCAATTCACCTTCGAACATGATTGATCAAGCCAACTGAGTCTCGGTGAGCCTAATTCAACTCCGATCGACAACGAATTGGGTATGATTGCATCAATTCAAGTTCAATTTCATAAAATTGACTTGAAGAAACCAATTTGAACTCAAATCGATTCGAAAATGGAGTCAAATTAGACTTGACTATATTTGGTTAGGCTTGATTAATTCATCTTAGTTTCATCAAGCCTGATTTGATTTGAATCAGTGCCAATTTGGGTGTAATTTCATTATATTAGCTAAGTCAAGTCATTTTGAGTCCAAATTGACCCGAATTTTGGCTCAAAATTGAGTCTAGTTTCAGCCCGAAATTGAGTCAAAATAGCCTTTTTGATCCAAATGAGCCTCTAACTGACTCTTGTTTAAGTTCAAATAACATCCTAAATCCAATAATCGCACCCATGGCCATGATCAAGCATGATCCCCACTTCAGCCAAAATCCCGTGTCTTAGATAATTTTCTATGGCAAGAACAGACATTGAGCAACGTATATGTCTTTTCAGTGATAATTTTGAAAGTTGAAGTAAGAGGCGATGAGTAGCAAGCTTCCTCTTTTATTTTGTTGAGTATTTCCTCCATACAAAGCCCCGTCTCCATTAATTTGGGGGATACCAAGGCCAAATCTCTCATTTGCACTCTAGAACCAGGGAAAAATTATTAGGTCCGATCCTGGACCTATCTTTGCGTTCGGATGCAAATAGAAAGCCGACATTTGGATGAATACACGTGGATTTTTTTAATATATATCAGCCCGACCCAACCTGATCAGGTCCGCTATTTTTTTTATTTTAAATGTTGGTGCTATTTTAGAAACCCGCGAGAGATTTAAATGTTTATTGCTTTTGAAGAAAAAATGAGCTAGAAAATTTTAGAAAAGAGATGGAATGCTCTCGGAAGAGAGAGGGGGAAGGAGTGCATGAATCGAAAGGGATGAATGAATCGAAAGCTAACTTAGCTGGAACTTCCTCAGGTTTCAACATATTGGTAAGTTTCAATCTCATCGCAAGTTGTATTATGAAGAAACAAACAAGAAAGTTATAAATAAGTTGGTGTATAGAAAAAGGGCATAGGTTTTAGCTCATTAGAGGCTCAGGCTAATTTTAGTTGTTGTTGTTTAGCTTTTATTAGTATTTTTAGGAAGAAGAATATCATTGTTTAGGCAGAAAAGTTAAAAAGCTCTTAGATGTTGTTATTTAGCTTTCATTAGTGTTTTTAGCAAGAAGAACATAATTATTTTTAGGGTTGGTAAGGAAAAAGAGTATGAGCATTAGTTGAGCTTTTAATGCACTTTAGGTGCCTTTATGTGCCCTTTAGGTGCGCTTTAGGTACTCTTTAGGTACGCTTTAATTATGCTTTAGTTGTGCTTTACCTGCGCTTTAGTTGTGCTTTCTTTTCGCTTTGTAATCTTTGTCATCATTTTCGGCTATTTATAAAGATGAAAGAGAAGCATATGAATGTTATTATACTTATGCTCATGATAATGACTTTAGCGTCCGGAAGGATCATCACAATTTTTTTCCAAATTCTAGGAAGATTAAATCTAAGGACTTTACCTGTTCAAAAGCTAATTTCAAGAAAAGTATTAATCTAAATCCAAGAAAAAAAATTTAAAACCAAATGTTAAAATTGGTTGTCCATCCATGGTGAGATTTGTAGTTGATGAAGATGGTTACTAGCATGTCAAAATATTATTGAATCACACAACCATGAATTGGCTAGCCCAGCTGACTAACACCTTTTGAAATCATGTAGGAATGTTGTTGAGGAAAAAGATTTCATCCTAAAATCAATGATAGATGCAGGTATTAGAACTGTTGATGTATATGCCTACTTTGTAGAGGAAGTTGGAGGATGTGAGAATGTTGGATTCTCCAAGAGGGATGCCTACAATTTTATTCAGAAGGACAAAAGAGCAAGGATTAAATTTGGTGACACTATTTCTTTGATTCAATTATTTAAAGATCGACAAGTTGAGGACCACATGTTCGCATGGGATGTTCAAATTGATTAGTGTGATAGATTATAAAATTTTTTCTGGGTTGATGGTAGAGGCAAGATAGATTATGAATGTTTTGGAGATGTGTTGATTTTCTTATACTAGATATAGGCTCAATAAGTATAATTTTGTATGTGCACTATTTGTTGGTGTTAACAATCATTGACAGAACATTTTTTTAGGGTTGCTTTTTTGCTAGAAGAAACCATTGAAAGTTTTATATGATTGTTTAACACATTTATATGAATAATTAGTAATAAACATCCAATAATAATATTGACTGATCAGGACAAACTATGGCCAGGGCCATAGAAGATGCATTACCGTACACTAGTCATAGATTATGTTAATGGCATACTTTTAAATAAGTTCCATCAAAAGAACCTATCTTCAATAGTAATAATCAAGCAAGAGGACTCTTTTATAAGTGTATGAGAAAGTGTGATTCTGAGGAAGTATTTGAGGAGGCATGGGCTAAAATGATCAAGGAAGGGAACCTTCATAACCATGAATGGTTGTAGATTCTTTATAAGATAGGGAGAAAGTGATCAACAACTTTCAATAATATAGCATGGGCATTTTATCAACGCAGCGTAGCGAGTGTATTAATAATGTGTGTCATGGCATTTCGAAGCCGATAAGTTGATTAACTGATTGTTTTCTTGGGTTAGAAAAGGTATTGGTGAATTAGCGGTGAAATGAGCAGGATAAGGAGTACAAATGCAATCAGTCTGAAATTGTTCATGTGATAAAGAACAGCTCAATATTA
Source organism: Dendrobium catenatum (assembly GCF_001605985.2). Lineage (NCBI taxonomy): Eukaryota > Viridiplantae > Streptophyta > Magnoliopsida > Asparagales > Orchidaceae > Dendrobium > Dendrobium catenatum. The sequence goes on along the minus strand of NW_021319705.1, from coordinate 49,373 downwards.
AAGCAAGCTGCTCGATTTTGCTCAAGAAAACTATATTCATTTTTTGAAGAAGAATTTATACAGGCTATAGGAAAAATGAGTATATACTTCATCTCAACTGATTCTTCAAAGTTTTTAGTCAACTACATAGCGAATAAGGACCAACATCATCCTTAGGTGGTTAACTTTGATGCAACAGAAGGTAACAATCAATGCAGCTGTAGGAAGTTTGATACCATGGGATTATTGTGTTCTCACTATATGAGGATGTTGAAATAGTTGAATATTGCTAAAATCCCTGAGAAGTACCTACTACTAGGACGGTCAGCAAGGGCTCAAAAAGATATTTATTCAGGTAACTTGGGCAAAGCTCAAAGAAATAATAACTTTGAAGGTGGTAGGGGATTTATATTCAAAAATCAAGTGAGTAGATTTGCCTAAATAAGCACAGATTCTCAAGGAAATGAGGAGGCAGAGGAGTATATTCTTGCCTCAATGAAAGACATGACTGAAAATTTATACTTCATTCTTGGGGGTAAGAAAAAAATCAGAAGTATGTTGCAAGATCTTAAGGTGTCAGTGCAAATTTAAAAGATCCTCTAAAGTGTAGACCTAAAGGCATATTTAATGCAAGATTGAAAAGCCATTGGGAAAAGAAGAAGCAGTCTAAGAGGAAGTTTTAATAATCTATCAATTATATTATTTTTAGCTAAGACTAAAGCTGTAGTTTCTAATATATAAGAAATCTTTGGTGAGGGAAAACTAATTTTTGGCAAAAAAATATACAGATTTAGAGCTCATGTACAAAATTTATTATTTTTTTATAAAAATTTTACTTCTTCGTTATAAGAAAAAGAAAATATGCTAACATTGTCCTAAATTTTGGCATAAACTTTTACCAATCTTTATACGAAGCCCAATCCACTTTCTTTCGTTGAACGGCTTTTACCATGTATTTACACACAAACATTCTACAATCAAAATCGTTTGACTAAGTTGGAATTCCACGAATAAGTTGTAAATTCCATTTTATTATATCGCTTGTAAAGCATCCTTTGGTGTCTTCATGAAAGTATTTTATCTAAACAAATAAAACTATTATTTTATTTTTTGTTCATATTGAGAAAAGAAAATAAGATGCTTAAAATCTAGATTTAACTTACAACTGTATGACATATATCCTTGTGTTCTTGATTTGATAAGAAATCATATAATTTTTAGACTTTCTTTTTCAACTTGCCTATAATAAGTACCCAATGCTTACTGAAAATTATGGGTTGAATAATAAGACTGCTTTCTTTAATATAAACTGGATTATTGTGTTTGATAAATATTTCAAAATCTTGATGTTTCCCCTTGTATACCTACAATAAGTCAGCAATATAAGAAAAATAATGTGATAAATAGATTATAAATAATTATTATATTTACCCTGTATAATGGAGAAATATACAACTAACGTTGAAATTTGTTTGTCATTACCCTAATCTTCTCTAATAACAAATAAGCAAAATCATATACATGATTGTCAGTTAACCATTGATCTATGAGCAGATCGTTAATATCTGATCTGTTTATTACTATGTTACTAGATGAAAATATTAAGTCATCCCTACAAAAAAGAAAAAAATTATAACACAAACAAAATGTTGAAAGCACACTTAAAGCGCAACTATAACGCACTTAAAGCTCACATAAAACACAAGTAAAGCACGCGTAAATTGCACTTAAAGCATACGTAAATGGCTTAACTTACTTTTTATCAAACTTTCTGAAACATTCATTCATAAAACTTTGTTGATGAGCAATTATGAAATCATTCCCTGGATACTCCATTGAATGCAGTGCAGGTGGAGATTGAATTTTTATATTACAACATAAATAACAGCTTGGGTCTTCATTAATACATCCAGTATTTCAGTATCTTTATTGTCTTCTCTTTTTCTTTTTTTTTTTATGTTTAGTATTGGATGAGTTGCTTGGAAAAACTCTATATTGGTGGTTGAATAATATATATATTGGCTGTTAGTGGTGGAATAACATCTGTTATGGGTGGTGGTGGAGGAACATCTGTTGTGGGTGGTGGTAGAGGAACATCTGTTGTGGATGGTGATGGAGGAATATTAATTGTGGGTGGTGGTGGAGGAACATTTATTATGGATGGTAATGGAGTAAAATTTTTATTGGTTGATGATGAAGTAAAATCTTTAATAGGTGATTGTGAAAGAAAAGTTGTAGTTCTAGGTTTTTTTATTGATTGGATACTTGAGGAAGATGAATTATATATAAGGTTTATCATGATTGTAGAATATTTGAAAGTCGATGAATTTGTATTGCAGAGAATTTATAGTTGCTTTATTCCAAACTGTCTTCAAGTCGATTAACTCTACTACCTAACTATTCAATTCTATTGCACATATTTTGAATTGCTTCAAGAAGATTATTCTGAATAGTCGACCAATCTTTAGCTTTTACAAGAGGTGGTTCAGTAGAAGGTTGAGTAGGCGGCTGAGGAGAACTTTTAGGTGGTTCAGGATGAGGAGAATGAGGGGAGGGAAGTAGGGGGTGTGAATTTTTTTTGTGGTGAATGAATTTTTTGGGGATGATTAGGCCAGATTTCTAGGTTTTGAAGAGCGTTTTTGTCAGCCCCAAATTTTTTTGTTTCTTCTTTTGTAATATTCTGCAGAACAAGATAAATCTGCAACAAAAATAAATATATTATTAGATAATATCTATTTATGCTTTAAGTGCACTATAGTTATGCTTTAAGTGTGATATAATTGCACTTTCAGTGCGCTATAGGTGCGCTTTAAGTGAGATATAATTACGCTATTGTTACGCTTGAAGTGTGCTATAGTTACGCTTTAAGTGAGCTATAATTGCGCTTTATTAAAATAAATAATTCAAATTTAGTCTTAAAAGGTATTTCATTTTTCCTCAAAAATTTAAATAATTTGGCTGAACTTTCTTAGGTATAAAATATTTCAGTGTTCCCCTCCCATCTCAAAAAATGCGGTCTTAATTTTAGATCGTATGGTTTATTCAAAAAAAAGTGTTTCAAAAAACATATATGTATAATATCAAATATAAAATATTATAAATTAACATAAAAAAACTTATGAGAGGAAAAGAACCAGTAGGATAGTAAATTCACCAGTAGGAGAGGAAAAACCCCATTGAAGTAACCCAGTAGTTTTTCTATTTCACACTTGTCAAAAATTTTATCGAATTCCTCCACCATGAAATTCCTTATACATGAAGCCCAATTGATAAAACTGAACTCAATTAGATTATTTGCTAAAGATTTGAGTCTTTTAGGGATTTTATGGTTATTTAGTGGAAAAAAAGATTAAATAATAAAAATATTATAAAGGAATTTAACTTCGTAGTATTATCAGTTAATCTATCTAATTTTATCATTTTAGTTTTTACTTCAGTTGATAGAGGTTCAGTGAGGGGATCAATCTTCCATTTGATATCCTCACCTATGTTAGGCAAACCAATGAGAAAAATTTTGTACATAATATATTTAAAGTAAAAAAATATATCCATAATTCCTTATTCAAATTCTAGGCAACAAAATCTGACCTGTTAGTAAAGCAATATCGTCAGAAGTGAATTTAAGTAAATGACCATTCACAATGAAGCCTTCATTAACAGAATTCCAAATTTTCAAAATCTCAAAAAAAAAAAGTGATAAAAACTGCTAAAATGTTAAAAACTTTAAAAATTGATAAATGTTTAAATTCCTCAAAGTCTATTCAAGTTCTTCATCAATTATCTCGAGAAAAGCATCACAAATTTTTTTGAAAGTTATTACATAGCATCGAGAAGTAACTGGCCTTTAATACGACATCTGAAAAAAAAAAGAATTACAAAAGAATTATAAAGCGCAACTAAAGCGCAGGTAAAACACAACTAAAGCGCAGGTAAAGCGCAATTAAAGCGCAAGTAAAGTGCAACCAAAGCGAACTTACAGCTTTCGCATCATAAGATTTATTTCATTTGCGAAGAAGGTTGAAATACAAAAAATAAATATTTTATGATCACATTGAAAAAACTAGTATGTATGATATTAACAGTAAACCCTAAAAATTAAAATATAACATAAACCGCACCCAAGGCGCACCTAAAGCACAACAAAGGCGTAGCATTACCTTTTCTTAAATGCAGAAGTATTCCCACGTCGTCGACTATTGACAAGAAGAAGGTATTGCTAAATGGAAGGTATTACAGAAGTCCAATAGCAGAGAGTTCTGAGAGTGAGAGAGAAGTGAAAATGCCGGGTGAAAAGTAAAAATGCTTCATTTTGCATTCTTGTAAGCCTGAATTCAAATTCAGATTTTTAGGTTGGGTCGAACGGGCTGATAAGACATAAAATAAAAATAATATATTAAAAAAATTTCATGTGTATCATCCAGATGTCCGCTTTCTATTAGCGTCTGAATGCAGAGATAGGTCGGTGACCGGACCTAATAATTTTCCCAGGACTTGACCTTCCACTTAAATTTGCATACCCTTCCTCCCACTCTCTTGAATCTAAGTATTCATAGATGGAAATCTGTCTGGCTATCATATGAGAAGACCCCAACCGAAGCAGCTCTCTCTCCCATTTGCACTCCCACGCGGATCCCCAAGAATCCCCATCTCTCCTTAATTTGCATATCACATAACGAGTCAGATCCTCTTTGCAGCTTCAACCTCTCTCATTACTGCCTTAGCTTCAAATGTTGGTCCCGATCTGAAGCTCATCCAACTCTCACTCGAACGGGATAAGACCGACTAGTCGACTGACCTCCAAGCCAGTGGACCTTCTTAATTTGCAAGTTAATTTATTCCCCTCTTCTTCTTCTTTTTCTTCTTCTCCATTTCTTCTTCGGTTTCCCTCATTCTTTTCTTTTTCTTTCTTCACTTCCCCTCATTCCCCTTCTTTCTATTTCTTTCTCTCTTTTTTTTTTAATTTCCTTCTTGCACTTTGTTTAGAAGTTTGTATGAGGAAATCTCCTCATCCAAACCTTTCCCAATAATCATACATATATATTTTTGGGTTGCCTATCAAGATAAGTGAAAGAGATTTTCCATCACATTTCTTGTAAAATAGCCTCCATCAACATACGATTTAGAAAGATTTTTTGTTAGTACAGATGCTTGTGACACATCTCATGTCTCATGTAAAATTTATCTCCAGTTAGATGTAATGATGCCAAACATTTATTATGGTCTACAAAACATAAAAGCTGAAATTAACTTCATATGAATTCATTGTTACATGTGATTATAAAGAAAATTCCTCGTATTGATTTGTTCTATGTGACTTCATCATGTCACATGCTAGTTGCTCGATGAAATGCCTTAGTAAAATGACAAAATGATCATTAGCTTTGCTTATGCTAACATTTCATGTAGACACCTCTCTCTTTAATGGATGATTTGATAAAGTGTAAATGAAGGTTGTGTTGGCTTGTGTCATTTTTTTTAAAGAATATATGCCATTCTTTGTTAAAAAAATGTATACAAGATGTTTGTATTAATGTTTATGAAGAAATAATGTATATTCTGGTGAGAGGAAGAACCATTAGAAGTCATATTCATATATACTTTTAAAGAGAAACTTATTATTATTTTTGGGGGGTGGGGGATACAAACCCAGAGAGGGGCCTACACATTAAATAAAAACAAAGGTTACAAGGTCCTTAAGGGGGACCTTCGAGCAACTTGGAATATAGGTAAGTCTTTCTTCATGCACTCATACATCTCATGAAGAATGAAGTTTGAATGTGGATTTGTAGCCTCTCAATCATGATTCATAGCTTTATATACATGGTTTATTATTAGAAAATTTACATAGAGCATTATATTAAGTTTCGGCCTAATAAATACATGAAAGATGCAATGCTTGTTATCAAGTTTTTTTATGATTATTTTCTTTAGTTAAAAAATGGAGAATATATGTATGTATTTGGTGGAACCTGGAGAGTTTGATGGTTATAGAAATTCTTCAAGTAATTATGTATTGCAAGAAGGGAAAAAAGGTCTACACATTTAATAGAACTTGATTGTTGATGGGTGGTGTGTCTTATCATGCCTTGACAATTTACATGCAAGTGATCCTACATCATAGTTATAGGAAGAAAGGTTTTCTTTATGCTTTTATCATAGATCAAATGCTTATGCCATCCTTAGTGATGTGTGAGAGTTATGGTCCACCTCATTTTTCAAGTGTTGTATATCAATTGCATGTTGAAATGTTAGCAAACTAAGTTATTTTTGCTTTATCCTTATGTGTGACAAGATGCTTTGTTGGAAAATTTGTTGATTGAAAACCTCCAATAATTCACTAATAATAAATTTATGTATGAGTATGTCATGGTTCTATCTTTTAGTATGGCTTTATCAGAATCACATCTATTTTAGTATCTGAATCAAATCTCTTTTAGTACATCTTTATTGGAATCACATCTCACCCTTCAAATATGATCATGTTTAGACATCTTAACTTTTATGTTGTGTGGTTCTAATAAAACCTTTGGTAGAATTGTCATGCATTACTTAATAGGTTGTGTTGGTAATTGCTTTCGTACACCTTTGAATCTTGATATAGGCATTTGGACACAATGTTATGGAAAGCTTGGTAGCCAAGCTTTTGTCTCATTCTAAGAATTGAAACTGATATACCCTCTCATACAATTTTATGCATATGTGCCTAAGTTCTTTAAAAAAAGGTAAATCAAAATCTGAAGTTTATCTTTCTTACTTAGAGAAGAGATGATGGCAATATTTATGTATGTGAAATTAATGCCTCTTATATATGAAAGTTTGCTGCTATATTGGTTTGTATGTCACAATAGTCACTACATTTGAATTAAGGTTTATTATTGAGATGAAGGGCTACATTGTTACTGCATCATTTTCTCCTTATGTTTAAGTATAGTTATTTCTTCCAATAATTAATTCTAATTATGAAGGCATCTCAAAATTGCATGTACATGCAATTAATGATAACAATTTGCTGTTTTGTTGGAGGACATTGTATTTATTCATATATCTTTGGTGAGCATGCATAAGTTTAGAAGTGTTGTTTTCTTGTGTTTCAAATGTGAAAAGCTTTGTCTACTTAAAATGTGATTTTGCTTTATGTTGGTTGGAATATCTCCTTAAACTTTAAAAAGAATGAAATGTCATCGTGTTACCCTTCCACTTTTAATTTTATTTGGAGGATAATGTTAGGTCATAATTTTAGCATATCTTGTCTTCTCTTTACTTGTTGGAATGTCATGTGAAAAGTCATATTGGTATATGTGTGAGAAAGTTTTCATATCTTATATTTCAAATACAAGTTTGACATGAAATCAACTTGACATTGTGTTTTATAGTTGAAGGATTTTTCAGGAATGTGGGAAGGATAAATGACATCAAAACTTCTTTCTTATAATTGTATTTTAGTTGAGTTTCAATATCAAACGAGTTGTTCATTTGTTGTTTGGTTGGGAGAAATATGATATGGGTTTTCATCCATAAAATGTGTATGGTTTTAGTGGAAGCATGAAAGGTGATTTGGAATGTTTTCATGTTATGTTTGGAAAAGATATATGTTGAGATATTTCTTTGTATTTGCATGAAGAGAAGTAGTTGCTTGGGAAATTTTGTGAATGTGGGAATAGAAGGAATGTGTGTATGTGTGTGTTGGGGAGTTGAAGTTAAAAGTGCCATGATACCACTTGATAGTTCGTCAGGGATGTTAGGCCATTATGAACTAGTCCCAAGGCTAACCAAGAGGGGGGATGAATTGGTATTTAAAAATTTCTCCAAAAAAAATCACAAACACAACCAAACAATCACCACATAAATTGAAGTGCGAAAATTAATTGTGGAATAATAATAAGAAAGAATACACCAGAAATTTATAGTGGTTCGATCAAGTTGACCTACGTCGACTCCCTGGAGTCTCTCCTCTGGGTATTGCACTAAACTTTTAGTGACTCTCCTTTTACCCCCCATAGAAAGGCGAAAAAGCCCATACAAAAACTTCTTTCTAGCAACCCCATTGAGGCAGAGAACCAACTCCTTTTGCGTCCTCCTAAAGCAGGTAGAGAACCCAACTCCTTTTGTTTCCTCCTGAAGTAAGTAGAGAGCCCAACTCCTTTTCTTTCTCCTGAAGCAGGCAAAGAATCTCGATCAGTAACTAAAGTAGACCTCTCTTGAACCTCTAAGGAACTAGGGATGACGACCGAAGAAGATGACTCGGATCTTTTCTTAGAGAAACCTTTGTGAAACCCCTCACAAACTCTGTCTCATAAGATTCTCTCTCTCTCTCTCTCTATCTCTCTCTCTCTCTCTCTCTCTCTCTCTCTCTCTCTCTCTCTCTCTCTCTCTCTCTTGCTCTCCCTCTCCTCTAGGCTCCCTTAGGTCAAGACAATAGTAAAAGATGCAATCTTGGGTAAACAAGAGGTCTTATATTGAAGAGCTTCAAATTTGTTCTTAATTGAAACAAACCGACATTATCGTCCAGGACAATCGGGAGATCATCTTGTACGATTAGTACAAATTCAGCTTAATTAACTAGCACGATTTGGAAAAGTCTGGACAATCAGAAGGTTCCTTTGTTCAGATTGTTCGGGCTGATAGGATATCGTCCTGTATGATTATTTCAAGTCATCGAATATTATCCAGACCATCGCCTTGGATGGATGTTTGGACGATGAAAACATAACTTGATCGTCTGGGATGATTAGTTCAAAATGTCACATATCATCCAGAACATCGCCCTAGATAGATGTCTGGATGATAAAAAATTAATTAGATCATCATTGATGATTACAAGATTGTCCAGGATGATTAGCACAAAACATCACATATCGGCTAGAACATCGCCTTGGATGGAGCCAAGCTGATTAAGGATCATCCAGGAAGAACTAAGGTTTGTTAACTGATCATCCCGGATGATCCTGCAACATCCAGGATGATATGATTGATCAATCAAACCTTAATTATTTTCCTTAATTACCAAACTAGTTTAGACATAATTGTAGTGCATCGTCCATGATGATGTCAAAAAATAAAACATGCTTAAAAGGATTTAGCAACTGATTCTTTCTTATTTGATCATATCATCTCGGATGATGATAATATTGCAAATTTGATTTTATGAATTTGAATTTTGATGATAGCAAATATTTATGATTTTTTATGACTGCCTTTCCTACTAACTTTTCAGGTCCACAAGATCGAGTGCAACTCAAGCCAGCTTAAGATTGGGTAGATTAAGTCTGAGTCAGTTTGATTTTTTTTCCTTTCTTGAGTCTATTATAAATAAAGTGGTTCCTGATGCTAAGTAAACTTGCACATACACACTTGGGAGAACTCCTTCTATCTGACTTAGTGTTCTCTATTTTGAGTACATCATCCAAGATGATTCCCATATAATCCAAGATGATTAGATTAAAAACAGAAACCCCTTTTAAGGCATCCTTGTTAAGGCAGCCGTCATTAAGCACATCATCCCGGACGATTTTGTATCGACCGGGATGATATGCTCAAAACAGAAAGAATCAGCCGCCAAATTTATTTAGGTATTAGTTATTTTTGGACATCGCTAGGGCATCGTCCAGGGCATCGTCCTGGATCGGTCTGGAGATCCAACACAATTATGCCTAAATTAATATGGTATTTAAGGAAAGCAATTAAAATTTTATTGCATGATCAAATCATCCTGGACGATCACAGGATTGGCCGGGATGATACACTGGACGATTGGACATCAGACAGCTCTTATTTAGGGCGATGTTCAGGATGATATTCCATAATTTGTGCTGATCGACCAGGACAACATTTTATCATCCTGGATGATATAAACAAATTTCTTCTGATCGTCCCAAATCATCATAACTGATTGGGCTTAATTTACACTGATCGACCAGGACGATATACATATCATCCTGGATAATAAATTTGGTAAGTTGTAATTAACGAGCTCCTTTTGAGCTCTTCTATTTAAGCTTTCATAAGGCACTTAATAAGTGTCTTTGGCAGTCATTGTAACTTCATTCTTTTGGAGAGAACTTGAAGAGAGAGCTTGAAAGGGAGAGAGGAAAGGGTGGAGTTTGAGAGAGGGAGAAGATCCTTGGAGGGGGTTTCAAGGGAGTGTGGAGGAGCATTCCACACGGTTGCTTCTGTGAGCTTACACCTTAGCACCATGGGATTTAAAGCTTGTCTTGAGGGAAGTTTTGGAAAAAAGAAGATCTCTTTGATGTCAAATGACCCAACTACTCTGCTGCACCGGGGAAGGTGGAAGTGATTTTATAAGGGCATCTTCGCCTAGTTATGGGGGTTAAAGGAGAGACACTGAGTTTAGTGCAATACTTAGAGGATGCCTCTGAGGAGTGGACGTAGGTCAAGGTTTGACCGAACCACTATAAATCTGGTGTGTTCTTTCCTTTATTATTTTTGCATTTAATTTCCACACTTTGATTCTTGTGGTGAATCTTGATTTGTGTTTTTGATTGTGAAAGATTTTTAAAAATACCAATTCACCTATTTTGGTTAGCCTTGGGACTAGTTTATAAGGACTTAACATCCCTAACTAACTATCAAGTGGTATCATAGCGGGATTCATAAAAATAAGTTTTTGAAAACTTTTGAATTTTAATCCATGGCTAATTTTTATAATCATAATATTGCAGAATGTTATTCAATCACCAGACAACCTTTGTTTGAAAATATTACATTTGATTTTTGAAAAATTTACATGTCTACTTTTTTGTAATAAATTGATTTTTGAATGTTGCAAATGATTTTAACTAGTTATTCTGTACCGTTATGTATTTTAGATGGAATTAAAATTTATATTCTTTTTTATCAATAGAGTAGAGAAGAACAAATCAATGCTCAATTGAATGCTAAATCTTTAAACTATTTTTTATGTGCTTTAAATTTTGAAGATTGTATGTTAGTACACTACTGGTAAGAAAATTTGGGATAAATTACACACCATATATAAAGGCACGAGTGAAATCAAGCAATTCAAGTTGAATATTTTAATGCATGATTATAAACTATTTTGTATGAAATCTTATGTGATAATCTTAGACATGTATACTAGGTTTATTCAAATTATGATATCATTTCATTCTTTAGGTAAAGAATTTTCAAACTTTGAAAAAGTCAATAAAATTTTACGTTGTCTACTTAATAAGTTTGATGCTAAAGTTGTTGTTATTTGTGAATAAAAAAATTTAAATGAATATTCTATTGATAGCTTGATTGGCTCACTCATTGCCTACAAGCAAAGTTTGGGTTAAAGACTTTTGGATGCAGGTGAAACGATAGTACTAAACGCTGAAGACATGGAGAAAAGTGGCTTAGTTGATGACGAAAGCGATGACTTATCAAGCAAATTGGAAAGCTCACTAAAACATAAGCATCAACAAAAGTTGAATAAAAATAAAAATGGTAAGAATATTAAGATTACTACTGACGTTATTTGCTTTGGATGTTGGAAACCTGGACATATTAAAAATCAGTGCCCTAATTTGAGAACTCTTCCTACAAAAAAAAAGGGTAAAGCTAAACAAATCATACAAAATGACAAATAATGAAAAGCAAAAAATTTCATGGGCAGACCTAGCTTCTGAATCATCATATAAAGAGCAAGATCATATTTAAACCATTGTTTGTGTGCTTTATTTTTCTGTGTTTGCATGTTTTATTCGTTTTTGTGTATTTTTTGTGTTTTTTGGATTTATTCTTTTTTCTTTCTTCTCTTTTTCATTAAATTATTAATTTTTTCTTTACTTTTTCTTTTTTAGTGTTTTCTCTGATCAACAAACACATCACCATCTTTAAAAAAAAATGAAAATGAAAAATGTACCTCCTATTTTTTTTGAATTATTAGGTAAGTTGTGGCTGACTTTTCTAAAAATAGTCAAAGGAAGAAAACTCATGATTTTGACTCTCAATCTCTATTTTCAAAAAGAGGTTATTTTACTTTCAATTATCATATTTTAACTTGGATTTTAAAATTGAACTTTTCTCATCTCTCTATATTTTATCTATCACATAAGAATCTTTTGCAAGTTGTTGAATCCACCTCATTATTTTCTTAATCAAGTAGTTCATTTTGTCAATAGTATTGGTTTGCTTTAATTTTTAAAATTTTAGAAAGGTAGCATATTTGTATAAAAAAATGGCCAATGCCGCCAAATCAAAAAAGTGGTCGATGACACCAAAAAAAAAGATGCGCAATGACGTCAAATTAAAAAATATACATAAATTGTATTAAAAATCAAAAGATGTGCAAAGTGCGTCAAAAAAACTGACAAGAGGCATAAAATGAGCCCATAAAGAGTATGCTTACTTTTTTTGTATTACTTAAAGCTAAAGAAAACCCTTAATATTTTTGGTACTTGAGCTTGAAAATCATGATTCCTGATTCAAAAATTTTTGCATTGATCTTCTATTAGATATGTTTTATGAATGGAGTTTTGAAAATTTAGTGTTTCTTTTTTTAATTTGTTCCTTGATTTAGATATTGAATTAAAAAAGTTTTTGAGCCTTTAAAAGAACTTGAGCTTGGATTAACAATTTTTGAATTTCTTACCTTTACTGGATTATGCATTGTCAATCCATTCCTTACTAAGTTTTTGAATAAAATTAAAAGGTAAACTTTTTCTTTTTTAAGACTTTTTCATGCCCCTTCTCTTTTTGATAATGTCAAAGAGGGGGAACATACTGTTGTATTTATATCTTTTTTTTCTTTCAAAAATTAAAAAATAACAAATTTTTTTTTTAATTTTCCCTATTTTTAAAGTTTTATTTTAGTAAGGGCGAGATTAGGAGAAAATGTTTATATTTTTGCAAATTTAATCAGCAATATTTGCCATCATAAAAAAGGGGGAGATTGTTGCAAATCTGATTTTATGGATTAGAATTTTGATGATAGCAAACATTTATGATTTTCTACGACTTCCTTTCCTACTAACTTTTCAGGTCCACAAGATCGAATGCAACTCAAGCCAACTCAAGATTGAGTAGATTAAGTCTGAGTCAGTTTATTTTTTTCCCTTTCTCGAGTCTATTGTAAATAAAGTGGTTCCTGATGCTAAGTAACCTTGCACACACACACTTGGGGAAATTCCTTCTATTTGACTTAGAGTTCTCTATTTTGAGTACATCATCCAGGACGATTCCCATATCAGCCAGGATGATAAGACTAAAAATAGAAACACTATTAGGGCATCCTTTTTAAGGCAGCCATCATTAAGCACGTCATTTTGGATGATTTTGTTTTGGCCGGAATAATAGGCTCAAAATAGAAAGAATCAGCCGCCAGAACTGTTTAGGTATTAGTTATTTTTAGACATCATCCAGGGCATCATCCTGGATCAGCCTGGCCCTATGTCTAAATTAATATGGTATTTAAGGAAAGCAATTAACATTTGATTGCACGTTCAAATCATCCTAGACGATCGTACGATCGACCGGGATGATACACTGGATGATTGGACATCAGACAGCTCTTATTCAGGGTAATGTTCAGGATGATATTCCACGATTTGTACTGATTGACTAGGATGATATTTATCATCCTGGATGATATGAACAAATTTCTTCTAATCATCCCAAATCATCCTGGAAGATTGGGCTTAATTTATGCATATCATCCTGGATGATAAAGTTGGCAAGTTGTAATTAATGAGCTCATTTTGAGCTCTTCCATTTAAGCTTTGATAAGGCATTTAGTAAGTGTCTTTGGCAGCCATTGTAACTTCATTCTTTTGGAGGGAACTTTAAGAGAGAGCTTGAATGGGAGAGAGGAAAGGGTGGAGTTTGAGAGAGGGAGAAGATCCTTGGAGGGAGTTTCAAGGGAGTGTGGAGGGGGATTCCACACGGTTGCTCTGGCGAGCTTGCACCTTAGTACCATCAGATCAAGGCTTGTCTTGAGGCAAGTTCTTGAAAAAAGAAGATCTCTTTGAAGTCAAAGAACCCAGCTACTCTACCGCATTGGGGAAGGTGGAAGTGATTTTGTAAGGGCTTCTCCGCCTATATGTGGGGGCTAAAGGAGAGACAATGAGTTTTGTGTAATACTCGGAGGGTGCCTATGAGGAGTGGGCGTAGGTTAAGGTTTGACCGAACCACTATAAATCTGGTGTGTTCTTTCCTTTATTATTTCCATACTTTGATTTATGTGGTGAATCTTGGTTTGTGTTTTTGATTGTGAAAGATTTTTTAAAATACTGATTCTCCCCTTTTGGTTAGCCTTGGGACTAGTTCATAAGGGTTTAACATCCCTAACGAACTATCAGATAATATTATCCATGACAATTTGCTTAATTGTGACTGCCTTAACTAAGATGCCCTAATTAGTCTTTCTATTTTTAATTGATCATCTAAGATGATTTGGGATCATCTCGGATGATGTGATCAAAATTAGAGAACACTAAAAATAGATAGAATTTTTCTCCCAAGTGTGTGTGCAAGGTTTCTTAGCATCACGATCCACATTATTATAATGGACTCAAGAAAAGGTAAAAGACACTTAACATATATTACAAGCTGACTTAGTCCTAATCTATCCAATCTTAAGCTGGTTCGAATTATAATATTATCTTGTGGACCTGAAACGGTAGTAGGCAAGGCAGTAGTAAAAAAATAGAAATATTTGCTATCATCAAAATTATATTTCCTGAAATCAAATTCGCAACAATCTCCCCCTTTTTTATGATAGAAAATAGTAATAATTTAAGCTGTTCAATCACAAAAAAAGTGTAAATCAGGAAGTTTAAATTTTACTAAAAATCGAACACAGTACATATATCAACTACTCCCCCTTTTGACATCATAAAAAGGAGGAGGGAAAGCCAGAAACGAAATCAGAATAGAAGATGAAAAAGAAAAATGATAGAAAAGTTTTTTTTTATCAAAGCATGAATATAATAAAGTCTCAATATGATTGAATTAAAAATTTATAAGAACAATGAGTTAACATCATCGAAATCCAAAAAATGGTAGAATAGCCAATCCATTAGCCCTTGCTTAGACTTCTTTCAGGGCATAATTATCTTTAGAAAACAAAATACCTAACTCAGAAAAACCAATTGGATAAGAAAAAGATATATGTTCAAAACTTGGTTTTAGAAAAATATCTTATAGAATAATATACTAAAGTCCGGTTGTTAATTTGAAATAGACTTTTATTTAGAAAAAAAATTACACCGTTAAAATAGGTTAGAGGAAGGAAAACAATCAATGGTGTTTCTCCCTTTAACTAATTTAGAGATGTCAGGCATTGACTACAAATTTTCAAAAATAAAAATAAGACATAAAATATTATTTCAGCTATGAAAAAAAAGAAAAATACAACTTCAATCAAAATATTAGTGATGCCTAAGAAAATGCAAAGTTAAATACCATAACGAAGGCTCTCAATTTCAGCTTCAATAGTATAATTTGCACATGAAGGATCAGAAAAAGCAAGAATAACTAAACCATTAGAATTCCTAATAGTGCTACCACAACCAGCTTCCAAATTACTCCAGGAGCCAACAATATTAAGATTAAAACAACCCTCCACAGGTTTCTTCCAATAAATCACTCTGTCTTTCATCCCAACTGATGAGACTGAAATTTCAAACCAAACTCATAAACAATATGGGGACAACTATTAAAGGAATCAGCCTAAACTAACTTAGCAACATACATTTGATAAATTTTGTTCTTAACTTTAGAAATAGCACTTAAAGCATTCATTTTAATTCCTTCATGTTTAGAATTGTTTCTACTAGTCCATAAGAACCAACAAATGATAAAAGGGAGTATATTCCTAATATGGACTTTAGTAGGAATGAACCAATCCTTAAGAAAATTGACAATTGAATTATACCTATTAGTAGAAAGCACATTAAACATGTTATCAAAGTGCAACCAAACTTTCATGGCAATCGTACCCTAAATGAACACATGATTCATATTCTCAATATGATAACAACATTGGCATTTGGAAATAATGTAAAAACCTTTATGAATTAAAATAGAGTCCAGAGGTAAATAATTGTGCAAAATTTTCCATAAAAGAAAAGAATAAGAGGGAAGAATGCTAGCATGCCAAAAAGCTAAATGGAGAATCTTTAGTAAGCCTTTGCCTAATAGAGTTACAAACCTATTTAATAGCAAACTTACCATCATTATA
Organism: Dendrobium catenatum; assembly: GCF_001605985.2. Taxonomy (NCBI): domain Eukaryota; kingdom Viridiplantae; phylum Streptophyta; class Magnoliopsida; order Asparagales; family Orchidaceae; genus Dendrobium; species Dendrobium catenatum. The sequence continues at coordinate 33,211 of NW_021319705.1, read as the reverse complement.
ATGATTAAATATATTACAATCCTCATTATCCATATGAATGGAAATTTTAAAAATTAAAGGGATTGTAAAATCAGGCATATTAACCTTAAGTAAAACAATATTCTAATTACCCTTGGTAATAAAATCTTTAACCTTGTAAGAAAACGTGGTGTGAGTGTGAAGAAGATTTCCAGTAGAGAAATTACCCAACCAATTATCTTGCCAAAAGAAAATATTACCAACTCCCATACCCCATTGAATAAATTGTTCTTCTTCTCATTTAATAACACATAATCTTTTTTAGTTGAAAGAGTCACCCCATTTGAAAGCACAATAAAGAGGATGTTTCCCAACACAATACTTAGAAATCATGAACTTGGCCCACAAAATCTTCTTAGCTCTAAAGGCAAACCACAATTTATGATAAAAGGTAGTGATCTTATTGGTGAAAGTTTTAAAACTAATATTCCCTTATCCACAGTCCCCAAAAAGTTACTCCAGGAACCTTATATAATAATAATTTTGTCATTCTTGGCACCCCAAAGGAATTTATTAAATAAAATATCTGTTCTACCACAAACATTTAAAGTAGGGAAAATAGTATGAAGCAAGTAAATATGAATGGAACAAAGAACATGTTTAATTAGAACAAGTCTACAACCAAAAAAAGGAAATTAAAAGCCCAAGAAGAAAGTTTCTTATGAATGGTAGTAAAAATATCATCAAATAAATAAGAACGCTTCTTATTCTTGTAAAGAGGGCACCCAAATAATTCAATGATATATTTCTTTTAACTAAACCAAATTTTCTCTCAATACTATTAATTCTTGTAGAAGATAAGAATTAGCAGTGATAAAGCAACTCTTGGAAGGGCTAAAAATCAAATTGCTAGCATGCTGAAATATCTTAAGAAACTTGAATGAACATAAAGCATTTTAATAGAACCATTCAAAAAGATAATAAAATCATCAAGAAAACTCAAATGGGTAGTCGTAAAGCCACCAATAGTTCTAAACTACAGGTTAGGATGCATCCTAAAATGATTATTCATACATCGAGATAAGAATTTCATGCTAATAATGAAAAGCAACGGAGATAAAGGATCCCCTTGTCTAAGACCATGAGAAGACTTGAAATAACCATGAGCCTTACCATTAATCATAACAGAAAAGAAATAATGCTCAATGTTATTTTTAATCAGATTAATAAATTGCATACTAAAACCAAACTGCTTTAAAATAGCATAAAGAAATTCCCAGTTAAGATTATCATAAGCTTTAGTGACGTCAATTTAAAAATAATATTACCTCCAATAAGCTTAGCATACAAATCATGAACTAATTCTTGAGCGAGTAAAACATCATCAAATATCAATCTACCTTTAATGAACCCCATTTTTTTCCAACGATATGATATTAGGAAGAATTAAGGCTAGCCTTCCCATGATAATTTTGGCAATAAGTTTATTTTAAAAAGTACATAAATTGATAGGGCATTAGTCATTCCAAAAATTAATAACATTAGATTTAGGAATTAAAGCAATAGAAGTAGAAGTAAAAATTTAGGCATAGGATTTCCTAAAAGGAAACTCACAGTGGAATTAATAAGGTCATCTTTAATAATGTCCCACATTTTATGAAAAAATTTAGTAGTGAAACCATCAAGCCTAGCGACTCAATCAAAATTCATGTCTTTTAAAATTTGCTAAATTTCATTCATAGAAGGAATTTCAGTCAACAATAAATTATCCTCCTCCAAAATAAAAGAAGGAATAAACGAGAAGTCAATGTTCAAAACTAGAGTAAATTCTTTGTTGAAAGCTTTTTCAAAGTACTCAATACCCGAAGTAGAAATCAAACCAGGGTTTTAAATAATATCACCATCAGGGCAATTGATCTTATGGATTTTCCTACTCACTTTGTTATGATTAGCAATATTATGAAAATAGGTAGTATTACGGTCACCTTCCATAACGAACATAGAAGAAGCTTTTTACCTCCAATAAACTTCTTCTTTCTCCTAAAGTTATAATAAAGTCATTTTAGTTTCATTTAAAATAGATAAATTCTCAAAAGAAGAATCTTGTATATAAGCCAAATTAGCATTGTCAACAACTTTTTTAGCAATTAATATACTAGTAAATATATTCTTGAAAATGCATTTATTCCACCATGCAAGATTTTGTTTAAGGCGTTTAAGTTTAAACCAAAGCCTATTCATATCAGCAACATCATCAGAAGGGAAAAATGAAGCTTTTAAATTACTTTGAAAAATATTTTAAAAAGAGTCATCTAAAAGCCACATACCCTTATTCTAAGTGCAAACATTACTAGAATAGCAAATGTCATGAAGATTATAGTTCATAATCATATCATTAAAGTCCTCAATAACATGATAAATAGGAGGGTTACCTCCAAATCTTTCAGAAGCATTAGTAACACAATTAAAATCACCCCCTACTAACTAGGGGGCTTTAACTGAGGAGGAGAAATCATTAAGTTGATGCTAAAGAGTTTTCGTACCTAATCTTGATCAAGAAGCATAGATAAAAGAAGCACAAGACTTGATTGCAAAAGATGTTAGTGTGGATCAATTGAGGAAAATCCATGATAATATCTAAAGAAATAGAGCACTTCCAAAATATCCTATTTTATTAGAACAATTGCCAAAAGAAAAATCAAAACCCAACTTAATGTGAACAGAATCCAAATTAGCAATAGAAACAAGAGACTCAATTAAAACTAGAAGATGTATATTATAAATCTTGCATAAATTCTTAACTCTATCCTTAGATAGAGAACCACACATGCCCCTAATGTTCCACACTAGGCCTTTAACCAATAATAGATTAGTTAGAAGTTCTAGTGACCCTAGGGTTAATGCAAGACATATTCTTATTATTCTTACCCTTCTTTTTTTAAGCAGAAATATAACCTTCATCATCAATATTAGCTTTGCCAAAAGGAGGAGACATAGAGTTAATATTGGATCCCTTAAGTTCATCCTTGGTAGTAAAAGTATCCTGAGATTCAATTTCCCCTTCCTCCATATCCTTAATCTTATCCCCATTTGTCATCTGAATGGTTTTAGAATTAGGATAAAAAATGATTTCACATTTATCCTCACCACCTAGATTAATAGCAAAATCATTTTGATTATTTTCTTGACAATGTGATAAATCTTTGTCACCCATGTTATTCTTCACCATTCCTTGATCCAAAAAGATCCTATAATAATATAGTTTTGATGATACCTAACTTCCTCCCCTACATGATTAACACCCACATTCACTACAGCTTGTTCCTCAATAGAATCCAAATTATTAATAATGTGTTGTTCATCATTGTTTTCTTTTTTCAACATGCCTTCATTCCTAAAAGAGTTATCTAAAGGTCCAATCTCTATGTCATCCCCTAAAGCTTTTGTTTCCCCCACATTTATATTTTGAGCCTTTTCCTTATAAATAATATGAACTTCAAGAACACCTGGTTCTCCATTGATAGGTCTAACCACATTTTTATGGGCCATATTATTTTTTATAAGTTGAGGATGGGCAACAAAACAATCATTTATCAAATGACCATGAACTTTACAATGCAAACAAAAATTTGAAACATTTTCAAACTCAACTTTTTGTAAATACCCATAATTTTTAGAACCAAGCCAGATGTCTTTAGGATGCTTCTTAGTAATATCCAATTCCACAAGAATTCTAGCCACCGAATGCCTAGATCAAGAAGCAGTGGCTTGATCCGTTTGAAGAGGCCTACCAAAAATAGATCCTAAGGCATGAAGAACATGAGAATTAAAAAAAATTGCAATCGTAAATTAGGAAATGAGATCCAAATAATAACAATGGGATATTCCTCTTGAACATAAAAAATGGTGTTCATTTCAATAATCACATTTGATAGTTAAGAATGTAATAAGTTCATTTAGCAAAAACCTACTGTAATCAAGATCATTGGATAGTTAAATTGCCACATGTCTAGCATCAAGTAAACCAATAGAAAAATTCCCAAATAATTTTAGTTTACAAAAAAAAATACATATCATATCCATATTAAGTCTTCAGACTGAGAACTTCCCAACAAGAGTAAATTGAAAGGGGCTAGCAAGTTTGAGAATACCATCATCTGACATAAGAAGAGTAGGAAAACCTTTTACCATCTCTTTTGTGAAGGAGAAAGTAGGATCCTTCGAAGAGGTAGATTCAGTAAGAACATCACAAAAAGATCTAGATTTAGAGCTAAATTCATCGATACTTAAAAAACCTCTTGAAGAAGCAATCAAAGCAGAAGGGGGAACGCCCCAAGGTCCCGAAACAAAAGAAGACATTTCTCCCACCATAAAATGAGCAGAAAATGACTTAAGGCCAAGCGGCCTTAGGAAAAGAAAAAAGATCAAGCACACATAGCTTGAACATAAAATGAGAAAAAAAAAATCAATGCCAATTTCTAGTAGAAACCACGAAAATGCACAGTAGAGAGCCAAATCGCCTAAAAATTGCCTGCAAGAGAAAGAGCCATTGCGCCCTCGTATATTGATCTCAGTTAAAAACACTCTAGATTTATATTTTTAAGTTGATTATATAAATAAATTTAGGGTTTGCTAATTAACAGACCAAATTAACTACAATTGGGTTAAATTCAAACCCTAAGTCATTAATGACACATGCTTCAAACCCTAAAGATTTGAGTTCATGAAAGTCTTCCCCCAATATTTAATATAAATTTTCAAAGCAAATGTATTTATACTTTAAAAAATTTATTGTAGGCAAAAATTATAGATTGAATCAAGATATTTGGCGAACTAACCCTTGAATAATCATCTAACAATCCACCAAAGCACACCCCTAAATACACTATTGATCCATATTTTTAAAATTTTAAATTTTTAGGTGAAAATTTGACCAAGAAATTTAAAATTTTAATTAAGGTTTCACCATAATTCCCACGATCATGAGTAATTTTAAAGTTGTGTAAATTATCCACAATAATTATCCATAAAAGTTTGAGAGGAATTGTAGTTATTTATACAAAGTAATTTCATAAATATAGTGAGGGGTATTGTTAAGTATAAATTGTGTATAATTTATTATATTTAAATTCAATGAAAACATATTATTTCATTTGCTTTTTTGGTGAAAATATTCTTGAGAAGGCTAAAATCTAAAAATATTGAACGACACCACACGACCAACATCATAAGCACCATAGTGTATAGTTTCAAAGCATCTTAGCACTAGATTCAGACATGGTAGTGTTATTTTATTTGTTTATAAATATCATGATGACACTTAGATCTGTATCATAGTGCAACACAGTGTCGTTGAGCCAAAATTCAGCAACGTAGTATTAGAGCCTTCAGAAAATGAACATCAAAGAGCCCAAATTCTGGAGCACCATGGCAAAGAAGTCACCAATGCAAGAAGTCTCACTGACTCAATCAAAATATATGTCATTTTAATCATTAACCATGCCAGGTCAGCAAGCTCCATAATGGAGCCAACATTATAATATCGAGGCACTAATTCATTTTATACCAACACGATGCCACTTATTGAGTGTCACGACACTTGAACCCGTACATATACTTATTATAAATAGTTTTTTTTTTTTCAGTTTTGTTGTTTGGAATATTTTATCACTTAAGAAAATTCTATAATATTAAGTATGCTTCTTTAGTGCCACCTTGGAGTAAAATCTAAGGGAGACTAGGGAAGAACAAGATACTTTCATTGTGGAGATTTAGTTTATTTGTGTAAGCAACTCTATGGTTGGAGGAGGGAGTATGTAGAAGATCATTTGATCCTTCTAGTTGATAATTTTCTTATTACTTCTCTTGTATCACTCCTTTTAATGAGTGAAATGAAAATAAACTTGCTTGTTGAATCTTTCATTACTAGCTAATTATTTAGTTTTGAGCTGATGATGTAAAAGTATAGCAAGTACTAATATATACTCTTGTTCCTTCAATGATATGTTGATGTTTTCATTATCTCTAGTTTTGCATTTAATGGTCATGTGTCTAGTTAATATTTAGTGTGATATATAGCCTCGATGGAGAGATGATGGAACAATTAAGAGTATTGAAATAGAATGTTGGCATGCATAGACATAGGATTTTTAATGTTCTATGTTATAGGGAGATAAGAAATTATAGGAAGTTCACCTTTCTTTTCACCCCTACAAGCTCAATAAAGATCTATGGATGTATATGCACTAATCCACATCTAAAAATTAAGAGTATCATTAGGAAAAATATGTTATTTACATTTATTAGTCCAAAATACTTTATTTTCATAACTATCAAAATCTCCTTGCAAGTTTTTCTCTCAGTGACAAAAACTCAAAAACATTATTGTTATTTTTAGTAGGATAAATTGTGCTTTTAGATTAACTTGTGGTAGTTTAATTTCAGTTAAGCAAATCACTTTCTCATGGAATCAACACTCTACTCTAAAACTTTATTACATTATGCAACACATATACTTACATATTTTTGATGGAATTCATTAATTTTATATAAAAAAAACCTAAGTATAGTTTAACTAAGCAAGTCACTTCATAGCCCACCACATCAAGTATTTATGAAATTACTTTAAATATAATAGAAATTAAAACTCAATTTTAAAGGGCTTTTATAAATATCCTAAAGCTAAATCCATAGGGGGTTGAATATGCAAATTGGTGAAGTATGTGACGAGATATTAATTTCTTATGTTTTGAGTAATTTTAGTTTATTTAAATTCCCTTATCCTTAATTATCCAATCAGCCAACTAACTAGACATGGGATTTTTTACTCAGCATCATCTAATTTTCTACTTAAGCAATAGTTGACCCCTCTAAAAATGTGACACTGGTCTCAGTTATTCTATCAAAGTTCAAAAAGCTTAGGATAACCTGGCTCAAAACTGTAGGATGGCTGTGATTTTATCTTCAACCTCTCATATAGGATTTTTAGTCGTGAATTCATTTTTGTTTAATACAATAGATTTACCCATTAGATCTTGCTCAAATTGATCTTAAAGTATCATCTCGCCAAGACATTCCAATCCTATAGCTAAATAATCATGAATTGGAAGTTCACTTCATAATTAACCAAACCAATGAAACTAAGGGATCATGTTTGAAATTACCTATAGACAAGAGTTAATTGATGGGGTTTCTTATACAGGCAAGTCCATATGGACTAAGAGAACACTTTTATTCAATTTGCAGGAGTTGAGGAGCAGTGGGTTAAATTTTGGGTATCTTATTGAAAGAGATCACTAGAGCTTGATAAATTCAAATTGGACAGGCTTTGGATCTCAAGGGAAGCTATAGAAACACTAAGGAAGCTAAAGAGAGTATTTTTGAAGCAAACATTTCTTTATAAGAAATTAGAGTATCTATAGTGTAATATTATCGACCTCATTTTTGTGTGAGGTTACAGGGACCTATCTAGACTTCCACTTATTGATATGATGGTTGATATTCATCTAGATGTTAATTATCTAAAGCTCAATCTTGATCTCAAATCAATTCAAACTTCAAACCAATCAAGGCTTCAATTCAATACATACTTGATCTTGCATTCAATCAAGATGTAATCCTATCTTATTAATAAGCATCATTTAATTGATTGTAATTTATTTGGATAATTCAAATTCAATCAATCAATTTTTTTTTTGAAAACCCACAAAGGGGCCTACATGTTAATAAAATAAAAGGATTACAAGGTCCTTTAAGAGAACATTCAGCTCGCTACAAATCAAAAGAGTTATAAAACAATCCAAACGAAAACCTATGAGTTGATGGTTCCCTATTCTACAAAATACAAAATCACCTAATAACATTCTAGGCCTGCTAGAGAATAGAACTCAAGAAAGGAAGAAAGAAGAACAAACTTTCAGCACCGTCTTCCTACAAAAAATGCAGCTCCACTCTAAAATCTCGATCTCTTCAATCTGCATGAGAATCAGACTTCAAAAAACAACAAGTATATAACAAGAAATATGCAAGCTTATAACTAAAAAAATTAAAACATAAAAGGATATAGCTTTTGAAATAACCAAACATATCACTACCATCTGCAATAAAAATATAACAGTTGAAGCCATCAGAACATTCCAAATACATAAATAATGGACAGTATAATTCCCCGAACGGCTAGCCAAATTTGAATTTCTCACATAATAATAGTCAAGTTTAAGCCCATCTAGCCAAGTAACATTCGGGTAACTAAAAATGTGAAAGCAAAAAAAGATGCCAATTAAGCTCATGCAAAAAATATTTGAGATTCCACCACTCACCAGAATCACTTGCCACTCTAGCCTACTCCAAAACCCACTCAAGCTTAAAAGGAAATTGATCGGATCAAAATAAAATTCATGACAGGAGATCTGACATAGATTTTAATAGAAATAACCCAAAATATTAGCATACCAAGACAAAAATCCATCCAGAATAGAGCCACCGCTGAAACAGTTCAAGACCATCAGCAAACCAGAGTTCGTAGCATTAAAAATAGGGGACAGATAAGCTAGAAAACTGGAAACATAGGTAGAATCATAGCTCAGGTGTGTAGTACCAGCACCATCATGATACAACCCTAATTGCCACTCACATTTAATCCCTAGACTAGCCAGTCATAGTAGTACATAAATTAGCAAACTGATAGATAAGGAGATTGGTTAACGCATGACACTCAACACCCAAAACTCTACCAAAATAGATAATATAAACCCAACAGTCCTAGATACAAACCCAATTATTTGTCAAAATAGAAATGAAGCAGCTAAGCCTTGTTAAGAGAGTTGCTATTTGCATGTTTTACATTCTTTCAACTTGTATAGTTTTGATGATTCCAAATATTATTGTTTTAAGTATTATATTCTCCTAACACTTTTTGGAAGAATTATTTTTTCTCTTGTGTGAACTAACATTTCAGGATAATCGAACTCCAGACTAATGAAGACTTCAAATCAATTTCAGCATAAGATAGTTTGTAAATTGAAGTCTGTATTTTTCAATTTATTGAGTTTGAGAGAGTGTGATTGTAATTGAGTAACTTAGCATAAACACACTTGGGGAGATATTTAAAAATCAAATTTTCTTATACTGATTGTACGGGACGAACCAAGTTTGTACAGGACGATCAGGTCAGTTATCCCCTCGGAAGAGCAATGGAACGAACATGAAGTGAGAAAATTTTTCTAAGTCCTAATCGTCCAGACAAATTTCCTTATTCTTCCTGGGATGATGTGCTCTGGATTCTCACTTTGAAATGTTCGTTCAAATGAAGTGTACCATTTGTTCCTGGACGATGGGCTCTAGATTTCTCACTTTGTATTGATCATCCAGATGAAGTGTATAATTCATCCCTGGACGATGTGCTCTAGATTCTCACTTTGTGCTGATAGTACAGATGATTCATCCTGTTCATGTCAAGACGAAGCTCTCTGAACACATGACATGAACTATTCATCCAGATGAACACTCATATTCATCCCAGGATGATGTCCTATGTTCCTTGAAAATTTGGGACCATCCTGCAGTTTCGTCCTAACAAACCCTTGATATAACTGTTCATCCTAGAATGAACTTAGTTCGTATGGGACGATGATCGGGTACAAAGTCAGTTCGTACCAATATACATTGGGTTCGTATGTAACTTTTTTTACACTATTTGTATAGGACGATTTGACGATCATCTGGGATGATCGACTATGTACAGACTTGAAAGTCAGCAATTTTTGGACGATTTTTTGTGTCGTTCCTATATAAGGTCTACTTAAAACTATCTTGAAATCTTTTTGCTTACTAGTCCTCGTGTAAACTGAAGTGAGAGTGTGATAGAGTGTTTGAAGGAGGATTCTTACTACTGGAGCTTGAACGAATCACTTGGTACTCAAAGGTAAGAATCTCTAATTGTGATTTGTGATTACTTCACTCTTTTCTCTCATCCTTCTAGATTTCTCGTGAGAAGATCTATCAAGGAGATCCGATTCTTTACCGACACTCGTGGAGTGTAAACAGCCGAAGGGTTCTCTGCCTACACTTGGAGAGTGTGAATAGCCGAAGGGTTCTCTGTCTACACTTGGAGAGTGTGAAAGGATGAAGGGTTCTCTGCCCACACTTGGAGAGTGTGAAAAGATGAACAGTTCTCTGCCAACACTTGAAGAGTGTAAAAAGACGACGGTTCTCTGCCAACACTTGGAGAGTGTAAAAGGATGATGGTTCTCTGCCGCATCGAGTAGTGGTGGAAGAGAGTTTTTGTAAAGGCTTCTCCGCCTTGTTGTGGGTGCAAAAGGAGAATCACTAGTGGTATTAGTGTAATACTCGGAGGGTGCCTCCAGGGAGTGGATGTAGGTCGTGTTTGACCGAACCACTATAAATCTTACCTTTTTATTTTTTACTGCTTTTATTTTTACTTTACTGTATTGTTTAATTTGTGGTTAAAAAAAACTTTTTCTACAAAAATTCACTAAATTTTTATCGGTTTAAATTTCAAAAGAGGGATAATTTTTAAATTACCAATTCACCCCCCCTCCTCTTGGTTAGCCGCTGACATATAAGCTTAGGTCTAACAACCAAATTCATATTGAACAAGTTTCAACAAGTGATATCAGAGCTTTATTTCAAAATCATAAGTTTAGACTACTTTTTGATTAACATAGATGGCTACATTTGAAAACTGAAATACTATAACAAGACCTCCATTATTCGACAATATTCCTTTTGATTTTTGGAAAACACACATATCTATATTTTTACAGTCACTTGATTACCGTATGTGGATCTTAGTTCAGGAAGGGTATACAAAACCAACTAGACTAGTTGACGGAGTTAGAGTTGAAACACCTTTTGTGGACTGGACAGTAGAAGAACGTGACTTAACACAACTAAACACCAAATGCTTGAATAGTTTCTTTTATGCTCTTAAATCAGAAGATTACATGTGAGTTTCTACTTACAAGAGTGGAAAGGATATATGGGATAGACTTTTTATAACTTATGAGGGGACTAATTAAGTTAAGCAATCTAGACTTAATATCTTGTTACATGATTATGAATTATTTTGCATGAAACCAAATGAATCTATTTCTGATATGTACATAAGATTCACACAAATAGTCACCTCTTTATATGCATTGGGTAGGGAACTAACGAATGCTGAAATGGTTAATAAGATACTTAGTTGTTTGTCTACTACTTATGATGCTAAAATTACTATAATTACAGAGTCTAAAGATCTAAATATTTACTCTATTGACAATCTTCTTGGATCGCTAATTGCTTACGAGCAAGGAGTTAGCCAAAAAAAGATTGATGCAGCTGAACCACGAAGGGAGAAGAACATAGCATTAAAAGTGGAGGAGTCAAAGAGTGAACTCTCACAACCTGAGGATGAAGATGATATCTCACTAATAACTAGACAATTCAAAAGCTTTCTAAAGAGGAAGCAAAAGAGACGCCCGTAATGGAATCGAAGTAAATTTAATAAAAATGTAAAGGTTTCAAATGATGTTATTTTCTATGAGTGCAAGAAACCTGGACATATTAAGTCAGACTGCCCAAAACTCAAAACCACTCCTAGCAAGGAGAAGGTAGAGGAGAAACCAATTGTGATGAAGGGTAAGCAAAAATTCAAAAGAGCTTTCTGGGTTGACTCAGCTTCAGACTCATCAGAGATGGAAAAGGAAGAGGAAGTCACTAATCTATGCTTAATGGACGATAGTCTTGATCAGTTAGATCAAGAAGAGGTATGTGACTTGACTTACAATAAACTTTTTGAAGTCTCTGAACACATACATGATGCATATAGGAAGTTAAAAAAATGCATACTACTCTGAATTTAGAATTTCTGGAATTACAAAAAGAATAATAGATCCTTAGAAAAGATCATGCTTTAATTGATGACAACCACATGAAATTACTTGATGAGCATGACGACTTGAATAAAAAATATGAAAGTTTAAAATCATCCTATGCAGAACTTGAAAAAGTATTTAAAAATTTTAAGGATGAATCTGAGAGAAAATTTTATAGAATTAATTATATAAATCAAAATTTTGAAGATATGAATTCATTTTACAAATTGAAGATCAAAGATCTTGAGCAAAATAGGATGCCTCCTAGACTTGAAGATTTCACTAATCCTATTTTGTATCCTAATTTTATGCAATCCCTAAATAGACAGATGCATCGTAGAAGACTTAGGAATCCATTTCCAAAAATCAAATGTAATAATTGTGTATTTTTTGGACATATACCACACACCAGTACTTTGAAGAAGAAAACTTATTTGGTGTGGAGACCTAAGATGTATAAACATAGACATTTCATACATGCATCTGATTATAAAATGCCAAAAGGAGAAACCAAACTTATTTGGGTTCCCAGGTCTAACGTTTGATAATTTTGCAGGGTCGCTCTCACACAAGACCTCGTGAGAGAATATGGTACCTGGACAGCGGTTGCTTAAAGCATATGAATAGAGATACTGCACAATTAATATCACTGGAAGCCATAAGTGGAGGCAAGGTTATACTTGGAGATAACACCACAAGAAAGGTGGTTGGGTCAGGTATGATTGGAAATCTTAAGAAGTTTTTCATTGAAAATATGTTATTGGTAAAAGGCTTAAAGCATAATTTGTTAAGTATTAGCCATCTTATGATAAAGGATACTGTGTAAAATTTTTTCATACTAGCTACATATTAAGCCTAAATGGAAATGATATTTTGAATGGTATAAGGGTAAACAACGTGTATATCCTAGACTTGAATTGTATTAAAATTCCTATTGCTTTTTATTTAAAAACTATTTCTGATGAGTCATGGCTTTGGCATAGGAGACTTTGTCACTCTAGCATGAAAAATCTTAGGAGGATTACCCAAAAGAACCTAGTAAGAGGTATACCAAAACTAAACTTTACTAAGGACCACCTTTGTGATGCATGTCAATTAGGAAAATAGGTGAAGCCCTCTTTTCAGTCCAATAAGAATCTTAAAACTAGTAAACCATTTGAGATTTTGCATATGGATCTTTTTGGACCAGTTTGAACTGTAAGTCTAGGAGGAAAGGTATACGGATTTGTGATTGTGGATGATTATTCTAGATTCACATGGGTTAGATTTCTATATCATAAGAGTGAATCATTTGAGGAATTTTGAAACTTTTCGACTTGGATTCAAAGGAAGCTAGGTGTGAAATTATGACTATTCAAAGTGAGCATGGAGGAGAGTTTGAGAATGAAAAATTTAAAGATTTTTGTAAGGAGAAAGGAATTGATCATAATTTTTTTACACCTAGAACCCCTCAACAGAATGGGATAGTCGAAAAGAAAAATAAAACATTAATTGAAGTCGCCCGAGCCATGTTGGCAGAATACTCACTTCCTAAATATTTTTGGGCTGAGGCGGTTAGCACTGCATGTTATGTTCTGAATAGGGTGAATGTAAGATCAAAATTAAAAAAAAAAATACTCTATTAGTTGCTAAAAGGAAGAACACCTAATTTGTCACATTTGTATATTTTTGGATGTAAGGTGTTTATTCATAACAATGGAAAATCTTCCTTAGGAAAATTTGATCCAAAATCAGATGAAGGTATTTTTATAGGATACTCAAGTGTTGGAAAATCTTATAGTGTATTTAATAAAAGAACTTTGGTAATTGAGGAGACTTTTGCCCCTGTAGCTAGACTTGAAGTAATTAGGGTTTTGTTAGCCTTTGTCTTTTTTAGAGGATTTAAATTGTACCAAATGGATGTTAAAAGTGTCTTTTTAAATGGGATAATACAAGAGGATATTTTTGTAGAACAACCTCCAGGCTTTGAAAATTCTAAACACCCAAATCATGTTTTCAAATTGAAAAAGATATTATATGGATTGAAATAGGCACCTAGGGCTTGGTATGAGAGGTTGAGCACATTCTTACTTGAGAGATCTTTTGGAAAAGGGAGTGTGGATACAACCCTCTTTTTAAAAAAAAAAATTGAGAGGATATATTCATTGTACAAATTTATGTTGATGACATCATCTTTGGATCTTCAAATAAAAATCTTTGTGATGATTTTTCTAAAACAATGAGTAATGGATTTGAGATGAGCCTAATGGGAGATTTTAAGTTACTTTTTAGGCTTTAGCATTAAGCAAATTGAGGATGATACATTTCTTAGTCAGTCGAAGTATGTTAAGGACATCCTCAAAAAGTATGAAATGGATAATGCTAAACCTGTTAGTACACATACGAGTTCCTCGGTTCAGTTGGATAAAGGCACTAAGGGAAAATATGTTGATCAAAAGAAATTTAGAGGGATAATTGAATCTTTGCTTTGCTTGACAGCTAGCCGGCCCGATATTATGTTTTGTGTTTGTTTATGTGCTAGGTTTCAATCAGATCCTAAAGAATCACATTTGACAGTAGTAAAAAGAATTTTAAGATATCTGTTAGGAACTCAGAACTTAGGAATTTGGTATCCTAAGTTTAGCTCTTCATTTGAAATAATTGGTTATCCAGGTTCTGACTTTGTAGGTTGTAGGGTTGATAGAAAGAGCACTTATGGAACATGTAAGTTTATTGGAAATTCTTTAGTCTCTTGATCGAGTAGAAAACAAAATTCAGTTGCCCTATTTACTACTGAAGCTGAATACATTGCATTAGGAAGTTGTGTGACACAAATACTTTGGCTGAAATAACAGTTGATTGATTTAGGATTAACTCTAGGTACTATTCTCATTTATTGTGATAACACTAGTACTATTTGCATTTCTAAAAATCCTATTCAACATTCAAGAACCAAACAAACAGACATCAGGCATCATTTCATAAGGGATCATGTATCCAAAGGAGAAATTGAACTCATTCATGTTTCTACAGAAAATTAACTTGCAGATATTTTTACAAAACCATTAGCCTTTGATAGTACATTAAAAATAAGGCTTGGTGTGATTGATTTGAATGCTTAATTAAAGTGATTCTGCAACATTGATGTGTGTTTTTTTCTAGTTAGTGTTTTATGTGTATTTTTGAGTTTGTGATTTTATGTATTTTGTATGATTTTTTTATTATGTTTGTGTTTTATTTTTGAAAAAGTCTCACATCTAGATTTTTGAATGCATGCTTGAAAATTGAGTGAAAATCGTCCGGGACGAAAGTCATTTCGTACGGGAAGAATTGTGTAGTGTATTAACTGTCGAATTTGAACGGTTTGCATACAATTTTTCAGTTTTTATTTTACTGTTTGTCTGTACGATCATCACGATTGTCCGTACGATATGTTCAATCGTATGTACGAATGTAGACAGTTAAATGGATAAGATCTGTTTCATTATGCATGACGTACGTATGAACTTATGGTTCGTATATACGAACGCTTGGCGATTCGATGTGGGGGACGGTTTAAACTGCCATAAAAATAATCTTAAATGTCTGATCGTCCGGGATGAAGACCTGTTCGTCTATATGATCATTTGGTCGAAAGTCTGTTCGAAAGGACGCATCATAACTTATGTGATTACGAAAAGCTGTTTCATTTTTGGACTAATTCATTCGTCCATACGAAATTTTGTTCGTACGTACGAACTCAAATTCATATGGGAAAAAATTAATTTTGTCTGTATATAAACTCATTTTTTCATTAAACTGAAGGGTTTTGAACTCAAATGTCATCACTTCAAACATCCCTTTCAAACCCCTATTCCCCTCGATCTTCTTCATGGATAGCTCTAGTAAAAGACAAAAGGTACTGGCTAAAGGGTCACCCAAGAACTCTAGTGAGAACTTCCTGTCCAAGACCAATGAGGAGTCCTTCCATAGGTTTACTTCAGCCAAAATCACTCCCTCGAGAGTTCTTCTTCAAGAACAACTCAACTTTAAGGTGATGAATCTGTTTGCTTCCACCCAATTTTGCCTCATTCTCACTCTTGTCCACTTCTACAATAAGGAGACCTTTCACTACTTTCTTGCGAACATGTCCTTTAACTCTGATCATTCTGTGATTAGGTCCTATGTGTTTAAGAAGAAAGTATAAATTACTAAAGAGGATTTGGGAATATTTTTAAATCTAAGGACTCAAGGGATTAAAGCCCATACCTTGACCATTGCTTCTGATTTTGATTGGTCTGAAATTAATAATGTTCTTAGAGGAATTGGTACGATAACTCATTTACCCAAGGTGTCTACTCTTAGTCAAAAAGCTTGTATCATTCAGCATGTTCTTTGTACCTCTATTATACCTAAAGCTAGTGATCGAGTAAACATTATTCCTCTTCTTTTTACAGTGACCTATTTGATTCTGACTAGCCAACCTATATATGAAGCCCAATTAATCATTGACTACCTTTATGAACTTTCTGAGATTGGCCATGCCTCCCACAAGAGAAAGAAAAACATTGCCTTAGGACATCTTGTGACTTTCATTTTGGAGAAGAAGTATGATCTAGTTCATCTAATTCAAGATTTTGAAGAACCTCTCTACTACAATGATGGATTTTTTAGAGTAATCTTCAATAAAGAAACACAAGTGATAAGTAGTGATTCTAAGGAGGAAAGAAGAACAACACCTCCACCTGCACCTGCTGGTGAACCAAATTATCAAGATTTGGTTCACAAATTTGATCGTTTAGAGACTCATTTTGATCAAAGATTTGATCAAATTGAAACTCACTTACAACAGCAGGATGCTCAGTATAATCAGGACATGGGATGGATGCGTGAGCAGATAGATGGTATAAGTTCTAATATACTTATGATGAGCAGTTATTTTAATTTCTTCAATGCTCCACCTCCTCCAGATCAGGGCCCCTTAGAGTGATTTATGTACTTTTTTTTATCTTCTCTAGTTGATGTGATGTGATTATGATGTGATGTGTTTTGTATTAGTTATGTATTATTATCATTTGATGTGTTAGCATTTAAGTTTAATGTTTTAAGTTCAGATTGTAAGCGTATTGATATCATTTCTACTGATTGTAATATTCTTCATCAAAATATCAATATAAGTTATCTTGTCTTACTTTTAATCTTATTTTGAAATGTTTGTTAGCCTGAATGAAAATCCCTACTATACGTTGAACTGCAACACAAAATTAAATTCATTAGAAAATCTAATTTTTCTAAATTTAAGTTGTGCTTATAACTTGATGTAATTAAGAATGTCAATCTTATGTCTCTTGTTAGACTAATTTAAATTTTTATATTATTATTGCAATTGTGATGTTTTCTTATTTTGTATTTCTATTTTCAATATAAATATTATTATACTTAAGAGAAATTTAAAATTTTTTATTATTAATTTTGGAAAGATCAAGATTACTCTTGAAAAATATACAAATGTATAAAAATCAAAAAGAATGTGCAATGGTTCGCAATTTGAAAAAGAGGCACGAAATAAGCCCACAAGTAAAAAGATGTACAAAAATGTGCCACAACTATTGAAAAAGATGCACAAAGCGCCACATGTGGTAGTTAATTCTTTCCTTAATCTTTCAATATTTTAATTCAAATTAATTATATGTATAATTTTATTTGCTATTGAAAATTTGAAGTATATAAATTTTATATTCTTCCTTTTTGCAATGATATTCTTTATCTCAATGTCTAAATTGACTCATGTTTCTCATAATTCTTTTTATTATCGATATTATATCTCTTCTTAAATCAAATGAATCATTTTATTTGCCAGATGATTTTTAATTTTATTTTCAAATTTATCTCAATCACTTTCAAGGATCAACTATCAAAGCATTATCATATAACTTCTTACATTTTTGTTTTTTTTCTTTTTCTTCTTCTCTTTTTGTTATTGTCAAAAAGGGGGAGAAAATATTATTTGTTCTCCTATATTGTTCGTATTTTTTGTTCTGTGTCGTATATGTTTGTATTTTTTTTTTAAAAGGAGATAAATTTGTCATTTTCATACAATGACAATTATTCTCACATGTTTATCAATTCAAGGGGAGTTTTGGAGATTCTTAGAATTTGAAATTATACAAACAATAATTATTTTGCCATCATCAAAAAGGGGGAGATTGTTAAGAGAGTTGTTATTTGCATGTTTTACATTATTGCAACTTGTATAGTTTTAATGATTCCAAATATTATTATTTTAAGTATTATATATTCTCCTAATACTTTTTAGAAGAATTTTTTTTGCTCTTGTGTGAACTAACATTTCAGGATAATCGAACTCTAGACTAATGAAGACTTCAAATCAATTTCAGTATAAGATAGTTTGTAAATTGAAGTATGTATTTTTCATTTTATTGAGTTTGATAGTGTGTGATTGTAATTGAATAACTTAGCACACACACACTTGGGAAGATCTTTAAAAATCAAAATTTCTTATACTGATCGTACGGGACAAACCAAGATCGTATGGGACAAACCAAGTTCGTACGGGACGAACTAAGTTTGTACGGGACGATCAGGTCAGTTATCCCCTTGAAAGATCAATGGAACGAACAGGAAGTGAGAAAATTTTTCTATGTCCTAATCGACCAAATGAATTTCCCTATTCATCCCGAGACGATGTGCTATGGATTCTCACTTTGAACTATTCGTCCAGACGAAGTGTACCATTCATTCCTGGATGATGGGCTCTGGATTTCTCACTTTGTATTGATCGTCCAGACGAAGTGTATAATTCATCCCAGGATGATGTGCTATAGATTCTCACTTTGTACTGATAGTCCAGACAATTCATCATGTTCGTGTCAGGATGAAGTTCTCTGGACACATGACATGAACTATTTGTCCAGACGAACACTCATATTCGTCCCAGGACAATGTCCTCTGTTCCTTAAAAATTTGGGACCGTCCTGTAGTTTCGTCTGAACAAACCCTTGATATAAATGTTCATCCCAGGATGAACTTAGTTCATACGGGATGATGATCAGGTACGAAGTCAGTTCGTACCAATATACATTGGGTTCGTATACAACTGTTTTTACACTATTCGTACAGGACGATCTGACGGTCGTCCGGGATGATCGATTGTGTACAGACTTAAAAGTCAACAATTTTTGGACTATTTTTTGTGTTTTTCCTATATAAGGTCCACTTAAAACTATCTTGTAAACTTTTTTGCTTACTCGTCTTCATGTAAACTGAAGGGAGAGTGAAGGAGAGAGTGTGAGAGAGTGTTTGAAGGAGGATTTTTACTACTGGAGCGTGAAGGATTCACTTGGTAAAGGTAAGAATCTCCAATTGTGATTTGTGATTACTTCACTCTTTTCTCTTGTCCTTCTAGATTTCTCATGAGAAGATCTGTCAAGGAGATCCAGTTCTCTGCCGACACTCGTGGAGTGTGAACAGCCAAAGGGTTCTCTGCCTACACTTGGAGAGTGTGAACAGCCAAAGGGTTCTCTTCCTACACTTGGAGAGTGTGAAAGGACGAAGATTCTCTGCCCACACTTGGAGAGTCTGAAAGGACGGATAGTTCTCTGCCAACACTTGGAGAGTATAAAAGGATGACGGTTCTCTGCCAACACTTGGAGAGTGTAAAAGGATGACGGTTCTCTGCCGCACCGGGTAGTAGTGGAAGAGAGTTTTTGTAATGGCTTATGCGCCTTGCTGTGGGTGAAAAAGGAGAGTCACTAGTGGTATTAGTGCAATACTCGGAGGGTGCCTTCGGGGAGTGGATGTAGGTCGTGTTTGATCGAACCACTATAAATCTTGTGTCTTTTTATTTTCCGCTGCTTTTATTTTTACTTTAGTGTATTGTTTAATTTATGGTTAAGAAAAACTTTTTCTACAAAAATTAACTAAAATTATTATCGATTTAAATTTCACAAGAGGGATAATTTTTAAATTACCAATTCACCCCCCTCTTGATTAGGCACTGAGATATAAGATTAGGTCTAACAACCTAATTCATATTGAATAAGTTTCAACAAGCCTAAGACTGGAAGAACAACAACAATTTTTCACAAGGAGCATGTAAGAAGAAGCATAAACCACAACCCCCAAAAGGATACACCCATGGATAATAGAGCAGCAATAGGGAGTTAAATCGGCATCAAAATAAGTCAAATCATAGCTATTCCTCAATCAACCATAACAGAAAAACTTAACCAACAAAAAGGTAGTCCACATAGTAGAGGTCCAAATGAAATAAGCAATCATCACAAAACTAAAATAAGACAGGATCCCAAAGGAGAGCTAAAAAAGCATCATAAAACCAACACTCACAACCAAACAATAAAAACCAATAATAGAACCAAAAGCCAAAATAGCTATTCAATGTGAATGTAGGGAAGACCCAAATGGTTTAATCTAGCCAAGCCTTTAATCTCTTTAGAGAGAGTATGCTCATAATATTCAGTAAAATCAGTTAAGCTACAACCCAATATAGCTAAGGAATCGGCAACAGCATTCCACTCACTCAACATATGAGAAATATTATAAGTAATGAGAGAAAGCCAGTACTTAATATATCTAAGAAAATAGTAATTAACATGATCAGAGGAGATGTTACCATCAATATAATGGATCAAGAACATAGCATCAACTTCAATCCACATATTAGTGATGCCAAGAGAAATACATAACTGAATTCCATAAAGAAGGCTTTGATTTCAGCTTGAATGGCGCTAATAGCAGTGGATGGACCCGCAAAAGCCACAATCACAAAACCATTAAAATCCCTGATAGTACCACCACAACCCACATTTTTGTTATCCCTGGCACCCTTAGTGCTAAGTTTAAAATAGCCTTCTAAAGGCTTTCTCCAATAGATAATCCTATCATTACATTTAGTAAGATAGGGACTAAAAATTAGACCAAACTCACAAGCCACAAGAAGAAAACCTTTAAAAGAAGCCTTTTGAAGCTTAGCCACAAAAAGTTGATAAATTTTATTCTTCACTTTAGAAATGATAGTGATAACGTCCATTTTAATATTCTCATATTTTGAATTATTCCTACTACTCCATAAAAACCAACAAATAATGATAGGGAGGATATTCCTAATATGACCTTTAGTAGGAATAAACCACTCTTTAAGAAGATCAACAATAGAATTAAAATGAATAGTAGAAAGCATATTAAATATATTGTGAAAGTGAAACCAAACTTTCATAGCAATAAGACCCTGAATAAACACATAATTACTATCCTTAATGTGATAACAACATTGACATTTGGAGACCATATAAAAACCTTTCTTTAAAGGAATAGAATCCACAAGAAAATAATTATGCAAATTTCTCCAAAGAAGGAAAGAAAGTAATAGGAAAACTAGCATGCCAGAAGGATAAATAAAGAGAGTACTTGGGCAAACTAATCCTAATAGAATTCCAAACTTGTTTAGTTTCAAATTTACCATCATTAGAATGGTTAAACAAGATGTAATCCTCATTCTCCAAATGGATCAAAATCTTAAGAATTAACTTAATAATACAATTAGGCACTAAATTGGAAAGAAGATCCACATTCCAACCCTTACTACTAATAAAATCTTTAACTTTACAAGAAGAGATAGAGTGAGTATATAAAGGATTATAAAAAGAAAAATTACCCAACCATTTATCTTACCAAAAAAAATGTTCCCAACTCCCAAACCCCATTGAATGAATTCTTTCGCTTCCCACTTAATGTTTTATAACCTCTTACAGTTAAAGAAATCACCATTTCTAAAACCACAAATCAAGTGATGCTTCCCACCACAATACTTAGAAACCATAAATTGGCCCATAAACTCTTTTTAGCTCTAAAAGAAAACCACAATTTATGATTAAAGGTCCTGGCCATATCAATAAAGGTTTTGAAACCAAATTTACCCTCATCCATAACCTCCGAAAATTTACTCCAAGAGCCTCAAATAATAGAGCGATTACCAACCTTAGAACCCCAGAGAAATTTATTAAATAAAGTTTCCATTTTAATACAAACATTTAAAGTCGGACACAAAGTATGAAACAAATATATAGGAATTTAACACAGAACATGTTTAATAAGAGCAACTCTACCTCCATAAGAAGAAAGAAAATTAAAATCCCAAGAAGATAGTTTCTTATGAATAGTAGAGAAAATATCATCAAATAAATGAGAATGTTTCTTACCCTTGAAAAGAGGATTTCCCATATACTTTAATGACAAAAGTTTCTTATTCAAACCAAATTTTCTTTCAATACTATTAATAAGATTAGAAGAAATAGATTTAGCAGGAATAAAATAACTCTTAGAAGAGTTAAAAAATAAAGCATAGCATGCTAAAAAGAACTAAGAAATTTCAAGAGAATATACAACATTTTATAGAACCATTACAAAAAATAATAAAATCATCAGCAAAGCTCAAACGAGTGATGGGAAAACCACCACCCATTTTATAATACAGAGTAGGTTGAATCCTAAAAAGATTATTAATACCACGAGATAAGAATTTAATAGCAATAATAAAAAGAGCACGAGATAGAGGATCTCCTGCCTTAAACCAATAGAAGATTTGAAAAAGCCATGGGACATATCATTAATAATGACAGAGAAATAACAAAACTCAATGCTAAGTTTAAAAAGATTAATGAATTGTAAACTAAAGCCAAATATCCTTAAAATTGTATAAAAATTGAGGTTATCATAAGCTTTAGTGATATCAACTTTGAAAATTATATTGCCACCAGCAACCTTAGCATGCAAATCATGCACTAATTCTTGAGCAAGTAAAATGTTACCAAACATGGATCTATCTTTCACGAAACCATTTTCTTCCAAAGAGATAATATTGGGAAGAATTAAAGCAAGGCTACCCATCATAATTTTAGAAATAATTTTATTGAAAAAAGTACATAAACTGATAGGAAGAAAATCATTCCAAAAATTTATGTTATTAGATTTAGGAATTAAAGCTATAAAAGTAGAAGTAAAAAATTTAGGAATAGGATTACCCCTAAAAAAATCCACCACAGCATTAACAAGATCCTTTTTAATGATATCCCAGGACTTCTAAAATAATTTGTTGGTAAACCATCAGGACCAGCAATAGAATCACAGTTCATGTCTTTTAAAATGCACCAAATTTCCTCTTCAGAAAGAATGTTAGTTAACATCAAATTATCATCCTCAGTGATAATAAAAGGCATAAAAGAGAAATCAGTATTAAAATTAGGAATAAAATTAGAGTAGAAAGCTTTAGTGAAATACTCAATACCAGAGTCAAAAATCAAATTAGGATTATTAATAACATTACCATTAGGGTTAGTGACCTTATGAATCTACCTACTAACTTTATTATGATTAGCAATGTTATGAAAATAAGTAGTATTGCGATCACCTTCCACAAGAAATTTTGCGGAGGCCTTTTAACTCCAAAAAGCCTCCTCTTTTTCCTGAAGCTTGATCAAAGTAGCCTAGGCATCATTCAGAATGGATAAATTTTCAAAAGATGAATTTTGCATGTAAGTCATATCATCATTATCCACATCTTGTTCAGTATTCAAGATACTAGAAAATATGTTCTTAAAGATATATTTTCTCCACCACTGAATTTTTTGCTTAAGTCTTTTAAGTTTAAACCAAAGCCTGGTCATACCATAAACATTATCATAAGAGAAAAAAGGAGCATCCCAATTACTTTGCACAGTATGTAAGAAACAATCATCAAGAAGCCACATGTTTTGGAGCCTAAAAGATTAAAAAGTATTACTACTAGCCCTAGGCCAAATCATTCATACTATTACACCCCAAGGCCCCCTATTCCAACATACCACAATAATTATCCCAAGCATACTACATAATTTTTGAATTGCTACTAGCCCATTTCCAGAAAAATTTATTAAAAAGTTTATCAATTCTATTGCAAATTGCTTGAGTAGGAAGAAGAGTTTGAAAAGTATAAACATGCAAAGCACAAAAGATGTTTCAGATGAGAATTAATCTACCCCCAAAACCTAAAAAAATAGAATCCCAAGATAAAAGCTTATTATTCATAGAAGTAATTAAATCAATAAAAGAAACATTTTCTTTCTACCTTTAAAAAGAGGTACCCCAAGGTACATAATAGGTAAATGAGCGTACACAAAACCAGTTAAATTCTTAATAGCCAAAATATGGTCGTTAGGCACTTTCTTGGAGGCAATAAATTAACACTTGTGTTTATTCAGAGAAAGACCACTAACCATTTCAAATTTATGAAAAAAAAAACACATAAGTTTATTAATCCTATTAACAGGAGCATTCATAAAAATGATAAAGTCATCAGCAAAACATAAGTAAGAAATAGAAAATCCACCCAAAGATCTAAAGTAGAGGCGAAGAGAATTCTCAAAGAGGTTGACAAGGCCTCTAGATAAGTACTAGCTATAATAATGAAGAGAGCAGGAGAGATCAAGTCACCCTGTATTAAACTATGAGAGGAATTAAAAAAACCATTGCTTTTACCATTAAAGAACCCGCAATGCAATTTTTAATAAGGTTGATAAAAACCGAATCAAAACTAAAAAGCTGCAAAATATTATAAAGAAAGTTTTAATCAATGTTGTCATAAGCCTTGGCAATATCAAGTTTCAAAATCAAGTTGCTACCTCTCACCTGAAATTCCATGTCTTGACAAAATTCTTGGGCAAGAGAATATTATCAATAATGGCCCGCTCTTTAACAAAACTCATTTGAAAAGGAGATATAATTCTAGGCAAAATAGAAGTTAAACGACTCATAAGAATTTTAGAAAGCAATTTATTAAAGAAGGTGTAAAGACTAATTGTTTGGATACATTGTGGGCATGGACAAATGGTCCCCGTTGTTCAATCCCAATTCCTTTAAAGGTATTACTGCACCTATTTGGATTCGTCTTCCCTGTTTGCCTCTTTACTGTTGGGATGAAGAGAACATTGAAAGAATTGCATCGCGAATTGGAGTACCAATGTATGTGGATGGGAATTCATTTAAATGGGGAAAACGAGAATTTGTGTTGGTGTGCATAAGATTAAATTTAGAGAATAGCCTTCCGAATGGCATTTGGATAGATGGAATGGCTGCAAGATTCTTTTAGAAAATAGAAAAGGAGAAAATAGATTTGTTGTGCTATCATTGTGGCAAGGTGGGACATGTTAAAAAGGTGTGTTCTGATGTTGTGAAGCCTGCTCATAGCGAGAAGACAGGGGATAAATAGATAGTAGCAAGTGATATGGCAGTTCCTGCTGAAGATAAAATCTCCGGGAATGTATATGGACCGTGGATTCATGTTCAATTTAAGAACAGAAGAGTTAAGAATAGAAGATTTGTAGGGGGCGGAAAGCATGGAAGAAATGTGAAGAAGGCGAGTGACGACGTGCAAAATGCAGTTCAACAAAGTGTAGATGATATGGACACAGAAGTGGTACAAGTTGACCAGCATAATGAGAACATAGGCAGATGCTCTGGTATTGATAGAGGTAATATGGAAATGGAGATGGATATTGCTATAGCTAATAAGTTTGATGCTTTGATGGAAGATATTAAAGAAGGGGAAGTGATGAACCATCTCACTATGGAGCAAACACAGGAAGCTATTGCTGCTAAATAAATTCTGGAGGAATCGAAGGCTGTTGTTGCACTTAACAACAGTATGGTCAAAATAGAAATTGGCTAAGGAATTGAAGTCCTTGGGGCCTTTAGAACCTGAAAATAGTAAAAAAAAGAAGAGATGGTAAAGGAAATGTGACAGGCGGGGACGGCTCCCCTTTGTTGACTTAATGTCGTCCGTCATCTTCTAGAATTGTAGGGGGGCCAGGAAGAAAGAGGCCTCTCTTATCTGAGAGAGATTGTAAGGGATCACGATGTTTTCTTTATTGGGTTGATGGAGACTAAACTAAATTGTGTTGATAGAAGAGATGTGGATAGCCTTGTTGGTAGTGATTGGGATTTCTTCCACCACCCATCTGTGGGTACTTCTAGGGGCATTTTGGTTGTATGGAACAGGAAGGTGGCATCCTTTGTGGTAAAGGAGAGTTCTTCTCAAGTGATAGTTGGGGTCCTTACTGCTCCATCTATGGGAGAGTGGAAGGTGGCTACTGTTTATGGTAGTAGATGTTGTGTTGATAGAAAAAATTTGTGGAGTTTGCTAGAAAAAAGTAAGGTGGGTACGGGTCCATCCATTGTGGGGGGCGGTGGTGGGGGGGGGGGGGGGGGGGGGGACTTTAATTGCATTCTGAATAAGGAAGATAAAAAAGGGTGGAAAGAGGTTCCTCTTTTCTAGAGGTCCTAGAGAAATGAGGGATTTTATGGCTAACTCAGACTTTCATGATGTAGGTTTTGTTGGACCAAGTTTCACTTAGTGTAATAACAAAGAGAGAGCTTCAAGGATATGGGAAAGGCTTGATAGGTGCTTGTTAAATTCTGCATCATTACAATTGGTTCCCTTAGGAAGAGTGCGGCACCTTGCAAGGGTGCCGTCAGATCATAGTCCAATTGTCTTTAAACTGGAAGCTTTTCAAGTTAACAAGACAAAGATCATCATATTTGAGGATACTTGGAGATCATACCCGGCTGCTTGGAATATTGTTTATAACTCTTGGAAGAAAGTTGATTTTGGAGATGAGGTGGAGGTTCTTCACAAAAAGCTTAAAATGACATTAAGAGCCTTATTCTTCTGGAATAAAAATAAATGCAATGATTTGTGCAAATTGAAGGACTTGAAAAGAAAAATTCTGAAATTACAGGTTAAGGAGGCCTCGGTGGAGGTTTTTTCTGTTGAAGATTTGTTTCTTCTTAGGAGTAAGGTTCATGAGCTTAATGTTACTCTCAGAAGACTTTCTACTTGGTGGAATCAAAGGGATAAGGCAAGATGGCAAGAGGAAGGGGATACAAATTCTAAGATTTTTTATAACTTTACATCAGCCAAGAGAAATGCAAAGTTGGTAAGAAAAATCAAAGATGGGAATAACCAGTTGGTGGAGGAAGAGGAGCAGATTGAGCAGGTTTCCTTCAGTTCTTTGAAGAAAAATGGATGTACATATAATGTCATTTGGCGGGTTGGCCGGAGATTTCTGATGAACAAAGGTTGGATACGTTGGATAGGATGGCTTTGGAGGCTGAATTTTTCATGGAAGAATGTAAGGAGGCGGTATTCCAGCAAGGTAACAATAAGTCACCTGGGGTGGATGGTGTGACTTCTTCATTCTTTAAATGCTATTGGAGATTAGTAGGTGAAAATATTTGGAACTATCAGACAGTTTTTCAATACTGGTAGTATGCACAAGGAATGGAAAGATACATTAATTGTATTAATCCCCAAAGTGAAGAATCTGTGTGTACCATCTAACTATAGGCCTATTAGCCTATGTCAAACTACTTATAAGATTGTAGCTATTATGTTGGTGAATAAGCTGAAAAAGTATATGCCAAAGATGATTTCGGAAGAACAGATGGCTTTCATTCCAAGTAGATCAATGTCAGAACATTGTATTTTGGCTCAAGAGATCTTTAACAAATTCAAAATGTCAAAGAATAAAAAAGGTTTGATGGTTGTAAAGCTTGACATGGAGCAGGCTTATGATAGCATGGGATGGCCAACTCTACATCAAATTCTCAATTGGTATGGTTTCCCCACTATTTTTTCTAATTTTCTAATGGAATGTGTGGTGAATGTGAGGTTTTCTATTATTTTGAATGGGAAGATGTTGAGGTGGATTAGTACCTGCAGTGGATTCTGTCAGGGATGTCCACTCTCCCCATACTTGTTCATTATGTGTTCTCAACTTTTTTCCAATGCTATGGAGCAGAGGGGACAAGAGCTGGGTATTCATATATCTCCTAGAGGGCCAAAGATTTCACATCTTCTTTATGTAGATGATGTGCTTGTTTTTTCACAAGCAACTATTACTTTGGCAAGATTATTGAAGAAAATTGTTGAGGAATTTTCTAGGTGGACGGGACAAAGGGTGAACATCAATAAGTCCCAAATTTTATTTGGGAAAGCAATTAGAAGATCTCATAAAAAGAAGGTGGCTAGAATTATCGGGTTCAAGGTTGTGAAGGAGTGGAAGTACTTGGGCATTAAGATCTCTCTAAGGAGATTGGGCTTGGCTGATTTTCATGATTTTTTGAGTCAGGTGATGGATAGATTGAATGTGTGTGGTAAGAAATCTTTATCTTTGGGAGGTAGAATTACTTTCTTGAAGACTTCATTACTGTCTATGCTGAATTTTGTACTTACACATTCCCTGGTTCCTAAGAAAGTTTTATATGAGATGGAGAAAATGTGCAAGACTTTTATTTGGAACAAACCGGATGGGAGGAAAGGGTTGCATTATGTTGCGTGGGATGAGATTTGTATGCCTAGATGTGCAGGTGGGTTGGGAATGCAGTCCTCTGTTATCATTAGTGGTACGTTGAGGGCGAGGCTGGCCAGAACTGCATCCATAATCTGAATTCTTTGCTTCACCAAACTCTCATTGCTAAGTATGGGGATGATATTATGGATGGAATTTGTAAAAAGAATTCATCTAGTGCCTGGAAAATCATGAAAGTTGGAGGGAAGCATCTTAAAAATATTGTTAAATGGAAGGTGGAAAGAGGTGACAAAATTAATGTTTTAATTGACATTTGGCTATTGTACAAGAGTCTTAATGCTTGGCTGACTTTCGTTAATTGTATAGCTTTGGAGGACATGATTGTTTAGCAGCTTATTTCTGAAGATGGAACCTGGGATGATACGAAGTTAAAGATGTTCTTTCATGAAGAACTGATTTTGCTAATCAGGCAAATTCATATTGATAGCATTCTGAAAATGGATCAGATGGAGACAGAGAGCAAGTATTCGGGCAGATCTATTTCGGCGTTGGCGTATGATTATGTGCTGAAAGATAGATGCAAGGAAGATGATGGTGGTTTTTGCATTTGGTTGAAGAATCTTAAGCTCAACAGCAAAGTGGAACTTTTTTGGTGGCACCTAAGTAAGTTTGCTATTCCTACTAACCATTTTCTCAAATTTAGAAGGCTTGCTGCTGATGATTGTTGTGCTAGAGGAATGCCAAGAGGTTGAGAATTATGAACACATTGTGGTCAATTGCAAATATCTTATAGAGGTTATTTCTACAATTAGATAATGGGGTTTTTCCTTTCCTTTATTTCATTCTCTGGATGAATGTTTAGAGGAATTAAGGAAATGTTCAGCCCGGAGCTATGACATGGTGAGAATTTATTGTGCAGCAGTTTTTCTATCCTAGAAGAACTGAAATATGGTAAAACATGGGAAGGCTGCTCTGTCTAGCTCCTTGGTGGCGATAAATGTTATTTGTCTAGCCACATTGAAGTTTAATCCATATCTAGATAGCTGGGGTGCTAATCTCCCTTGGGAGTCATATTTATATTGGTACCCTCCACCACTAGATTGGATCAAGATTAACGTGGATGCTTCATGGTTATCCTCTAATCGGGCCTGTATTGGAGGAATTTTCAGAGATTGCAAAGATAGACTTCTTCTTGCTTTTGGAAAGAACAGGGTACATTAGGATGTTGCTCAACTTAAATTTGAGGCGATTATAGCAATAAGGTAATTCATCCAAAGTTGGATGCTTGAGAGCAAATGACTTATCATTGAGAGTGATAACATCAATGTGATTACATACATTCAACATTCTTTGAAGAAGGTGGATTGGAAGTTGGAGAATTGGCCGATCAAGGAGCTTTTCTTCCTTAATGATTTCAATAAAATCATTTTTCATCATGTTAATAGGGAATGTAATAGAGTAGCTGATTTTTGTGCTACTTTGGCTTTAGATGGTAGTTTTACTTTTTATAGTTTCTCTTTTGGTAGAATTCCTTCCTCTTTGTTAGATTTAATCAATGAGGAATGTTGCCCTTTAATCAATTGTAATTAGTCTATGTTTCCTTTTTTAAAATGCATATTTGCACTTTTCAAAAAAAAAAAGGTGTAAAGACTAATAGGTCTAAAGTCATTCCAATTACTAATAGAGTTATTTTTGGGAATAAGAATAATAGAAGTAGAAGTAAAAAACTTAGGAATATAATTACCAGCAAAAAAAAAATCCATAATAGTAGAATAAAGATAATTACTAATAATACCCCAGGATTTCTGAAAAAAACTTAGTGGTGAATCCATCCAGCCCAACCACAGAATCACCATTCATGCCATAAACAATCTCTTTAACTTCCTATGAGGAAGGAGGTTTAGATAAAAACTCATTATCCTCTTGAGATATAAGATTAGGGATACTAGAAAGGTTATCAATATGACCAGGACTAAAATCCTTATTGAGACCTTTTTGAAAATGCTGAACTTCCAAATTAACAATTTCTAAGCTATCCTCAATCACAAAGCCATCATCACGATGAATTTTATTAATGCAATTTTTGGCATGTTTCCTCTTAACCAAAGTATGGAAATATTTTGTATCATTATCACCTTCAATAAGGTGTTTTGTAACCACTTTTTGTTTCCAAAATGCTTCCTCCTGAGCTTGTAATTTAAAAAGGTAATCTTTAGCATTCCTCACCAAACTAAAGTTAATATCAAAAGGAATTAATTAACAATTAATCTCATAAGTGTTCACTTATTGCTCAGCATTAAAAATATTGGAGAAAAGATTTTTAAAAACATTATGATTCCACCAATTTAAAATTTTCTTAAACCTTCTTAACTTAAACCAAAGTCTCCACATGCCAAAGATAGAGTTATCCAAATGTAAAGGGGCTTGCCAATTTTCCTGAACCAAGTCCAGAAAAGAGTCATGAAGCAACCACATGCTTTGAAATCTAAATTGAGGGGTGGTGGGAAAATTTATGTCACCACGCAGATTTGATTTTCTCCTATTTTTGTAATCGAATACTGCATTGAGAATAAAGTACAGTCTCGAGAGGCCGACACAATATTCTACAATGGATTTAATATCAAAATAGGGTTTTAAAAATTAATATTTCTATAATCATACATAGTTCAAAGAATAACATATCATCTCAAAAGATGAACATGAAATCCTATAGAATATGTTTTAAAATAGAAATACATTTTTTCAAAAAAGTTTATTCATTCTTTTATTTAGATATGGCAAGAAAAATATTATATCATCTTAAAAGACGAACATAACATTCTTCAAGATATCCAAAAGCGAGAATGAGTTTTATAAAATTCATTATTTCTAAAGTTGAATATAACA
>NW_021319705.1:0-2138 GCF_001605985.2 Dendrobium catenatum | reverse complement strand
GTGTCGTTGGGTTTGTATTCCTGAGACGCTCAGTTCGACTGTAAGTTTGCTGAAATCGAAGTTTGGATGGTCTCCGAATTAATTTTTGAAGTTTCCAAACTTGATTTTGCATCGAGATTCGTGCCCGATTAAGATAATTTTTGACGATGTATCAATTATTATTATATATATAATTGTGACGAGTCAAAACGGGTTAATCGAAGCCATTGAAATCCAATTCAATTTGAGTTAATTTGATTTGATTTCATTTCGATTGGTGTAGCAAATTTTGGTTTAAAAGAATTGATTTGAGGTTGAATTAGAATTGAATTGAAATGTTTTTTATTCGAGCTGAGTGGTAAGTTCGAGTCGATGCTACGTCATTAGATGTCCACCTAAAGAAATCCTAAAGGCGACGTCTACACTAGGCTACGAATACCTAGGTGCTAGAATTGAATCCGGGGAAATTGACTTCGAATAAAGAGGTCAACAAGGGGAAGTATTAATTTGCCTAGACTTAAGGCTAATTAACAAGGGGGAATGGTCAGAGAAGGTCCTGCTATGATGCTTAATAGTAATAGAATTAAAAGAGTTAAGCCAGCAATTATTAAATAACACTCGATCCAACAATTGCCATAAATGACTACAGTTCCAAGTCAATTTATTACTAGAGAAGCCAATGTCAATTAAATTATAGTCCATAGTCATATTATTGAAATCCTCCATAGAGTGATAGGAAGGAAAAGAACCCCATATCTATTCAAAGGATTAGAAATAGTGTTAAAATCACCTACAATAAGGCAGGGTAAATTATAAATACTATGAAAGTTGTTGAGTTGTTTCCATAATAATTTTCTAATATACTGAGAAGAAGCAGCATAAACAAAATAAAACACAATAATGAAAATTAAAGACTTCAATATTACAATGAATCACTTGAGTGAAATCTCCAATAACATCAATCCTAATGGGATCCTTCCATAACACCAAAATCTTATTGGCCACATTCAAAATAGCATACTTAAAACCCAAAAATCTAGTAGTACCTAGTAATTTGGCAAAGATAATAAGAGGTTCAACCATAACAAGAATATAAATATTGTAAACACAGCATAAGTTCTTAACTCTTAACCTATAGGAGGGACACCCAATTCCCCTAACATTCTAAATAATATAATTAAACATAAAAACACAATTAATGAAAAGTATGCCAATGGGTGGCTCTAGGTGATTGTAAAATGATGTTCTTATTTTTCCCACCTCTCCTACTTTGAAACTTCATGTAACTAGTGTCATTATCATCTTTAGCAAAATATTTACCATAATATTCATACCCTCCATTTTAGTAAGAGAATCACTATGATAATGAGAGTTTAAGGGAAGCTTACTATCATTGATCATACCTGCCTGCCTCACCTCCTGCGGCAATTCACCCTCCTCAAAGATACAACCATCCTCCATAATAGTTTTACTACTCAAGTCACTACCAACATTACTTTCCACCATACAAATTTGGCAATCCTCTTGGTCATTAACAATAGATTGAGTAGGTACATTGTTAGAGCAACTATTATTTAACATCATAAAGTGCATATCAGACAAATTTTTGTTAGAGCATAAAGACTAAGATTATAAGATGAAATAATATTTTGATTATTAATATTTACCAAAAATTGCTCATCACATTTTAACAACCATGAGCTAAACAAGAAATAGAATTATGATTTTCTCCTTGATCTCTGTTGACCTCATTTTTGATATGAGGTCACTAAGGCCTTTCCAAACTCCAGAATAATTCTAAATCCTAGGATCCATTCTAGACCTTAAGATCCTTTCCTAGAGCCAGACCTTAAGATCCTTTCCTAGAGCCAGACCTTAGGATCCACTCTAGACCTTAAGATCCTTTTCTAGAGCCAGACCTTAGGGCCTACTCTAGAGCTTAGGATTCTCCAGATCCTAGATCTTAGAACCCATCTAGATCCTAGGACCATTCCAGACTCAAATCATCCCTACCTTTGATTAACTCCAGACTCAAATCAATCCCTACCTTTGATCAACTCCAACTTCAAGTCAATCCTAACCCTTGATCAATTCAAATCTCAAGCTTCATTCAGCTCAAATGTCAAACTTCATTCAAGCCTCAAACATACCCAAACTTT
>NW_021319704.1:528805-532555 GCF_001605985.2 Dendrobium catenatum | reverse complement strand
TTATGTATTATGAATTGATTTATTTTCAATTACATTAATTTTCAAAACTATTTATTTATGAGTATTTTTTAAATGATTTTAAAATTACTTATATTATTAAATCCTAATTTTGGGAGACTCGCTACATGAAATTTTGGACATAGGTTCTATATGTGAAGAGAAATCACGAGGGAGTGGGTTAGTGGATGGTTGAGCCCCAATCATTCACTAATCCCTTTATTAGTTGTACTTTTTTTTCTTTTGTCATAGATTGCATGTGTAGGTTGCACCACGAGCACTTAGTTTAGGCTCTTCTAGATCTAAGGACATGATATTTTTACTATTTTTATGTGTTATCATGCATTTAATACCTTGAGGGTTAGTGTGAAACACAATTTAAACCTGTATAACGTAGTGACACTCTAAGGACAAAAATTAAGGACTCGTCTAGCGAACTTAGAAATTTTCTAGAAGTTAGGATAGATCACTGATGGAAATGAAAACTTTCACATTTAATCTTATAGACATATGAAACATTCCAAATTTTTTTAGGAATTTTTAGGGCTTGTTAGACCCCTTAATTAACCAACCATAATTAACTTGTTAAATAGGGCCCTAAGACCTTCTGAAAATTACAATAAATTCATATTAGGTCAGAAAATTTTCCACAATAGCTTGATCTGTTCAGAATTTAGTCACCAACCTGAGATAAATAGGGCTCCTTAGTTTGACTCTAGGATGACCCTTAATTTAACCTTAGGTGAAAATTATCTTTTTGTCCCTAATAAATCATTAAAATTTATTAAAATTTTCAAAATTTCTTCAAATACTTGGAAACACCACCTTATGTCATTTTTGACATTTGGGGGTGATTCCAATCTGTTTGGAGCTGATTTGGATCAAAATCATAAAATCAGCCATTAATTAGATATTTTAGATGATTCCATAAATACCCTGAACTTAGAAAATTCATAACTAATTATAGAAAATTTCAAATTAGGCAAACTCACTTGCATTAGTTATGAATTTTTAATAAATATTAGACCCTAATTGGGATTTAGCAACAGTAAAAAATTAAATCAACGGATTAGGATGTAGACTAGAATGTAGACACCATTACCCGAGATTGTGTTTGTCGCAGAAGTATGCATCTCTGTTTTTCACAGAAAAAAAAAAATTATATATGTTGTATTAGACATCGGTCTTACTTGTTCATAGATTAGGTTTTCAAAATATATTAATAAATGCAATTCACATTGTGGATGAAAGATTGGATTTTCAAAATGATGCACCTGGTTGTGACGGTTTTGTTGGAGAGCCTTTCACGCGGAAGAAAAATGCGTCATTGAAGCAGAGTTTCAAGCTTATCCCTATGGAAAAAGCTTATCCCTACCTTATCACTTCTAGCATAGTTTCGCTGCGACTGCCCGATCTGGCGAGGCGAAGAACATGCGATGGTTGTCAGAGAAACCTTTCACGCGGGAAAAATTAGCAGCTCAGATAAGTAGTGATTCATTTTTTTCGCATGGTTTTGACGGGGCAAACGGAATGTGAGTATTTAGGTGGTAAAAGTGTAAAAACTGAAGTTTGGCGCGAGATAAGTAAATATATATGTTTGAGGTGTTATGTACGTAAAAATCTCAAGTTTAAATAATATAAGAAACTAACACATATTTACCTAATACTAAAAAAATTAATCAAATTTTCTTTGTTTAGGGTTTAAATATATATGTTTGAGGTGTTATGTACGTAAAAATCCCAAGTTTAAATCATATAAGAAACTAACACATATTTAAACCTAATACTAAAAAAATTAATATTTTTTTGTTAATTTTTTTTCTTTGTTTAAGGTTTAAATCATATATGAAATTATAGACGACACATAGTTTAATTAGAGTTTCTCTTTGTTTATTCTTGTGCTGTGCAAGGGTGTAGATAGACAATGAGAGAGTGCGAGAGAAATTTTACCAATTCTTCCAAATTTTCATTGTGGTTTTTTTGATGTGGTGTGGCTCCATGATTTTTTTCCCTGTTTCGGGTGGGTTTACCAGGTTAAATCCTCGTGTTCTTTCTTTCCGTTGCATTTAATTTTTTTTGTTTGTATTTATAGCATGTTTTACTTCTCCCAACAAAAAAAAAATATTGAAAGTAGTGAAAAAGCATTGATCAAATAAAAATTATGATTGAGATCTGAAAAACTAAAAGTAAGAAAATTGTTCAAATGAAGTCTTAGGCTTCGTTTGGGACGAATTTCTTACTGCTTTTTAAAGCAGCTTTTATTTTTATACTAGAAAATTGATTTAAGAAATAATAAAAAAGTTATCCCAAATGAAACCTTAGTCTTTTATCTGTAGCTTCCAGTTCCTTGAAATGTTGCGTCTCTTTAACTTTGATTTTCAAAATGTTTGACATGATAATATTATACATGGGATCTTTCATTATATTAATGGACTATTATATAAATAATTGTAATGAAGGAATAAATTAATTACAATCGAGCGTTGAATTTATATATATTAAATTTGTTATGAAGATCTAAGAATCATATTTAAAATGAATTGTTTTGATACATATTTTTCACACTTGATATTGTTCTTTTATGTATTCATGCTAAGATTAATAATCGGTTTAAATATTAAAACTATAGGACATTGGAGGAAATGTTTCAAAAAATATTGAAAATTTAGCAATTAATGAAAGATTCAATTACGTGATTTCCTAATAAGAAATAGTTATGCCGTGGTTGTAGTATTGTTTCATTTAGGCCGTTTGATTTGTTAGCATTTAGGGTGTAGATCGAGTAATTTCGAAAATAGGGGTTTTGATAATATTTATGTGTTCGGTTGAATGAGAAATAAATTCAATAGTAAAGGTAAAGCAAATATAGTGTCTTCCATTGTCTAGTTTATTTTTGGTGTATTTGGAATTCCTCAAATTGACATTTATCAAACACCACAAACCTCAAAGGCATGTGCCACCCTTGTCAGCCACCTCCACCAGCTGGCAGCCACCACCACCGCCAGTATATTATTAAATCATTTGTGTTTTAAAATTATAGTACATTCTATAATTTTTCTAATGATTGAGATTGAGACTTATGTATTATATTAGGGGTGTCAATCGGGTTGACGGGTCGGGTTCGGGTCGAACCCGACTTGACACGGGGGTAAATGGGTCAACCAAAAACCGACACGTTTAGGTAAACGGGTTAGGAAATCAAACCCAGACCCGACCCGCACGGGTTGTCGGTCAACATGACGGTAGGCAAGGCGGTGCCGGAGACGCTGCAGTCTGCACGGAGGCCAGCTAGTCGACGTTGACTAAATGGGTCAGTCTTGCGGACTCGAAGGGATGTCAATGGCAGGCGGTGCAGAGGGGGGGAAATGGGTCAACCAAAAACCGACACGTTTAGGTAAACGGGTTAGGAAATCAAACCCGGACCCGACCCGCACGGGTTGTCGGTCGACACGACGGTAGGCAAGGCGGTGCCGGAGATGCTGCTATCTGCACAGAGGCCAGCTAGTCGACGTCGACTAAATGGGTCAGTCTTGCGGACTCGAAGGGATGTCAATGGCAGGCGGTGCAGAGTGCATACCACGGAGTCGCCGGTTGCGAACTAGGCGAGTCCGCGAGTAGCGCATGTGTTGATGGCTTGACGCAGACCGCTGACGGCCAGCCAGGCGACATCCGTCATCCAGTGACTCCGGTCCAATCCCTTTGAGGCAGAGGCTCTGACAAAGCGATGTCCAATCCCTAGGGCCCAAGGCCTCG
>NW_021319704.1:518490-523629 GCF_001605985.2 Dendrobium catenatum | reverse complement strand
CTGTGGTCCATCAACAAAAGGTTTGGGGAATGATGAGCATTACGAAACAAGATCATGCTTTGGGGTACAGATTGTGCAGGTAAAATTTCACTCTTTCTGAACCCATGTCATTGAGATGATGATGTTGAGCTAAGGAATTTGATGAAGACCTGTATTAATGTATCTTTGGTGGCAACTTTAAAGTTCAATAATTTTACAATAATTATTTTGATAGTCTTAACTGCTACCTTTTTAACCTTGCTATTCAAATTGTCTAGTTTACTGGAAAATACTCTTGAAATATTTAAATTCATTAGATACCTAAGTAACTTAGTCTCGTAACAAAGTATTATAAGAAAAGGCCAAGTTGGGTATCCTGATGTCATATTTTGGTGGATGTGATGGGGTGGAGAAATGACACCATATATCTAGTTTACATATCAAAAAACGAACTTTTAATGGATAGTTTATCATTAATTGTTATTCAATTGCCCTTTGGTCCTTATTATTTCCCTTTGATATTCAATTCCATCCTTTAGATAAACATGGCCCTTGGGTCCTTAACATCTTTCAAAAAGATTTGTCATTTTAGTTTTCTCCTCTAATTGGCACGAAACATAAGTTTATTGTAGAAAAGTAAAAAAGTTGAAAATGACACTTGAAATTTATTGTTTGATTCTGACAAAGCCTAGAAGTATATATAAACTTCTTCTAATGTTTTGCAATGAAAATAATCGCTATTTAAAAGGGAAAAAAAAGCCAAAAAGAGGCTGACATTTAGAAGAGGATGAGGTGGCTCACAGATTACAATCAAAGTGTTATAAATCATTGATCTAATGGTTAGAACTCATAATCTGTGTGCTCAAGGATGCATAATAAGATTGGTTAATTTGTAGGTCCCACAATCATTCTACACTCCCCCTCAAATTGAATAGTATAAATTTTACCATTCCAAGATTTTTTTGAATGTGGATTTGCATATTCCTTTGGTGAGAATGCAAATTGATCCTTGTTGGTGGCACACATGGAGTGTAATTCAATCCACTTTTTGTTTATCCTTTACGAAATATCTATCCACCTCTACATACTTAGTATGATCATGTTGTATTACATTATGATCAATGTTGATGACAAATTTATTGTCACAATATATCTTCATTGCCACTTTTCATTTGATTTTTAAATATTCTAATATGATTATGATTCATAGAAGCTCACAAATTTTTTGAGCAATTGCTAAATCTTAAAACAACAGATTATTTCTTGCTTATCTTGAAACAACATTTTATTTCTTGCTCCTCCATGTTATGAGATTTCTTTCCAAAAACGCACAGTATCCTGTCATGAATCTTCTATCTAATAGTGATCCTGGATAATTTGTATCAATATACCATCAATTTATAAAGTAACTTGCTTTTTAAAGAGAATTTATTTACCAAAAATTTATTTAAGGTATATGAGGATTTTATAAGCAGCTTAAAGGTGATAATTTTTTGGTTTGTGCATAAATTGACCGAAGAGGTTAACTGCAAATATGATGTTTGGACCTTTGTGACTAATATTTGATATTGTCCTGTTTTTATTTTTGTTCTTTTTTATTTTTGTTATTTAGTTTAGGTTTTGTAATTAGTTATTTTTGTTACTTTTAGTACATCAATTATATAATTTTGTTGAGAAATGAATATTCCTTTTTATGATTGAACAACTTTTATTTTTAAGAAATATTTAAGTTTGTCTAACTCTTTCATCTTGAATTCTTCAATAAGTTTTTTTTTTTTTGAGAATCAATTTCACTATTGTCATCATCTGTGAGAATTATATTATCAATATATACATTGAGAATTGAGATTTTTCCATCAGTGGAGTATTTTATGAAGAATGTATGATCTCCTTGGTTTTCTTTGTATCTAACTTCATTTATGATTTTTATTAATTTACATTGGTGGATGAGATATTTTGATAATTTTTTTCATTGAAGATTGTAAGAATGTGATTGACTTTAGTGATTGTAGCATCCTAAATGAAAATAGAGATTTTTATTTTTATAATCATATTAGTAAATCTGAAGTTGCAGAGGCTTTAAAGAAAATGAAGTGTGAAAAAATAGGACCCGATGAGTATGTAAATGCTTAGGAGATCAAGAAAATATTTAGTTTACTAAACTTCTTAATATTATTTTGAAGACTAAAAAGTTGTCAGATGAGTGTAGAATGAGTGTGTTGGTTCTTAGTTTTAAGAATAAGGGTGATGCACATGTGTGCGCGAATTATAGATGAGCTAAGTTAATATGTCATATGTTAAAATAAATGGGAAAAAGTAATTTAGCATAGGTTACGACATATATACTAATATTTCTTAAAATTATTTTGAATTAATGCTAGGTAGGTCTACTATGGAAGCTGTACATTTGTTGAGAGGTTTGATAGAGAAGCATAGAGAGTACAGAGGATCTATTTATGATATTTATTGATTTGGAGAAAATATATGAAAAAGTTCCAAGAGAAATGCTCTCGAGAGTTCTAAAAAAGAAAGAAGTTAATAATGTTTATATTCTGAGTCATTAAGGATATGCATACGGAAGCTGTTACTTGTTGATGTAGTGGATCGTCGGAAGACTCGACCTGCAAGAAGGATTTTGGGATCCCAATCCAGGGAAGAAGAAGAGAGCTTTTCAAAAGCTTCAAAGACTAAAAAAATATCATTCAATGTTTTCTTCTTCTACAAGACCTCCTACTTATGAGAGCAAAAGAGTATTCTAGAACAAAATGGATAAAGTACTCCTAAGGACTATCCTAGCTTAAAATGCACCGCATCATTCTCCCCTAGCGTAAAAAGGTTTGACTCCGTCGAGACGCATTATTGAAAAAGAGATTGTTGCAGAAGACAGATTCCCGGATCGAAGATTTTGTTCTCAATATTTCCGAAATTAGCAACTTTTCTCTTCATCGAAGCCTCGAGTACCGCAGTATCACCCTTGTGTGAAAATTTTCTCCAAACTTGCAATGCCTCCATCATGCTATCTCTCACGGCTTTCATCTTATCAAAACAACAAGCCTCAAGAGACTCAATTATAGGAGAAGTCTCATTGGTAATCAAAGAACCTGGATAAGAGGTAAATGTAACCAACGAATCCATAGCAAACTTATGAGTGGCCCAATCAATAATCTCAAGACATTCATGAATGCCTTGAAGCACAGTTGGCATACCCTTTGTACCAATTGCCCCTATCTTTGTTAACTCTGCAATCAGCTTGGAAGGTTCAACCATGATATCTTTTTGGTTCTCAATGGAATCGGAAACAGCCAGCTGCATATTCGGTGGATCCTCCTCATTGACAACAGCCAAGAACTGCTCCCACTTATCATCTCCAGCTCCCAAATCATTAACAATACAATGCCGCACCATTCTATTTTGGGAATAATAGATTCCTTCAGAAGCTAGGAGACAATCCTTGCTACAGATCTTAGCTGCTAATAGCAATGCCCTCAAATCACCCGGATTTTCATGCTCATGCAGAACTTTTCTTAGTAAATTTAAAGCCTCTTCATCATGTCCTGCTCCGCAGAGGCAAAGAGATAAGGTATACCGCCTATCACGTCTGGGATACATTCCAGGTAAGACCTCTTCAATGTGCCTTGACAAAATAATAGTCTGACTGCATTGAGATAAGGCAAATGTAAAATTTTCCATCAATGATGGATCCCACTGAATCTGAACAAAATACCATTTCTTCAACAAAATCATTAAGAGCAAGATGGCCTCCTCCAAGTTGTTTTTTGGAACAAATGAGCCATCCGTTTGAGCAGCCAAACATGGGGGACCAGCCTCTACACCACCATATAGCAGGAGGACTGCAAATCTTTTCTCTATCCCTTCACGGTATTCATATTCAAGATTCCAGT
This sequence comes from Dendrobium catenatum, assembly GCF_001605985.2. NCBI lineage: Eukaryota > Viridiplantae > Streptophyta > Magnoliopsida > Asparagales > Orchidaceae > Dendrobium > Dendrobium catenatum. Next base: position 519,748 of record NW_021319704.1, on the reverse strand, counting down.
GACCAAGAAGAGCACGTCTATATGAAGCCAAAGCTTCCTGATACTGTCCAGCTTGCTTCCTGATAATGGGCGCTGGAGAATCTGGAAAATTACTTCCATTGGAATTGTCATTCCAAGCTGCAGTTACCTCAAGAGGCTCTGCCGACATTACCTTCTCACCATCAATCCAGAAATCATAATATGCACCAGATTGTGGAGCCAAAAGTGTTGTATTGAACTAAGCCAATTACATCCTTGAGCTCTGGAATATGGAGCAGAGAAGAAACCCCACAATGCCTCATGTCAAGATCCTTGATTCCTTGCTCCTCGATAGTGGTAGTAGGGCCATAATATGTAAGTTTCCTATTTTCCTTGCTCCCGTACGCAGAGTCTGACAGCTCAAATTTGAGATCCCAGCCTTTATTGACATTTCGTCGAGCATCTTGTGAGCGTTGTATTGAATAAGCTTTGCCAGTGTACTGCAACTCAGCCATTTGCACACCTGCAATGAAAATGTTCTCAATACAAATACAATAGTCGGCATTTAACTCAATCGCCCCGTTTCTGCTGAATAAGCTTGATTCGTTGTATTGAATAAGCTTTAATGGAATAAGCTTTGTCAGTGTACTGGGTTGATGGGAATGTGCGTGGTTTGGACGCCAGATTTGGTTCAGCGGGGTTACCGGAGGCAACTTGAATGAAGATTGCATTGGAGTCTTCTTCAGCAAATCTGTCGCCCGCTTCTTGCATAACGTCGGAGTCGGAGCAAGCGGCACGACTGAAATCTGGTCGTGAGAGATCGAGCCCAATACCTGGAGCAAAATCGCGAGAACAGAGTGGGTTCTCTGTCTGCTGGGGCCGGAGTGGAGTGGGCGGCAATGGAGAAATGGTATCGGCGGCTGGGTCGGCGGGGGCCTGGTCGGCTGCTGTCGGCGAGTGGAGTTGAGTGGCCTGAACGGGCACGCTGTGGTCAGATGGAATCGGAGTAGCAACTGTGAGTGTTGGATCGGGCATCTCCGAGTCCAAAGGAATGGAATACGGGCACTCTGTGCGTGTTCCGATGAGCTGAGCAGAGGTGGAATCGGCAGTTGCTTCGTCATTTATGGGAAGAATAGATGAATCAGAGGCAACATCACGGGCAACGGAACTGGGTTGTATGCTAGGCGCTGAATCGCGCTTGTTGTCAGGCATTGAATCGCGCTCGTCTCCAGGCGCGGGTTCATTGTTTGCGTGCTGCAGCGGAAGTGGAACGCTCGGATTTGATTTAATCTGTGGAGGC